>NC_089824.1:98394773-98694773 GCF_035046505.1 Tiliqua scincoides | reverse complement strand
GGAGGCAAGCAGGGCTTGGGGAGAGACAATATGATCTTGTTGCCCCTTTATGTGTTGGTTCCATCCAGTGTGCCCAACATGAGTAAGGGTTCTCATCAGGTTCTCAAATATTTGCTCCTTAGCCAACCTAAAATTTTGAAACAACAGAATTAATAACATTTGACGTACAAATAGCATTCTATTCATGCTGATGCATGAATTCATCAGCCATGTGAGTCATCAGTCACAATTACTACTCAGTATAGATACTATATTTATTTATTTATACAGGTATTTATATACCGCCTTTCTTTAGTCGTCAGATTTCTCCTCAGACTAAGGCGGTTTACACAGGCAGGCTGTTCTAAACCCCCGTAGGGATTTTTACAATTGAATAGTTCTACAATTGAATAGTCTTTCATAGAACTCCTCCTTCCAGCTGGATTTCTTCCCGGTCTGGCCTCTCTCTGGTCCTTCACGTCCCATGCTCCACTTGACAGCAACTCCTCTCTGCCACCGAGGGTCAGTTCATCAGTATATCAGCGTGTCGTCAGTTCTCAGGTACTTCCGGTTGTTTCAAACTGGCAGCCTCAGATCTTCTGGCATACAAGGCAGCAGCTCTACCAACTGAGCCAGACCTCCTGCCTCATGCTGGCACAAGCTACATCCTTCAGGGGAGTTTTGAGCCACAAAGGCCCTGGCCTTGAACCAGGGTTTTTGCTAGAGCAAGTCCAAGTGAATTTGGGAAGGTAGACTGATGCCAGGAAGAGGATAGATATAGGTGGAGCTTCTGACACCAATAACCACTAATACCACCCCTTCCTGGCTTTGATCCCTCCTCTCCACCCCAGCCTCTGACCTGATCTGCCACCTCTTCTCCCTGTTCCTTTTATCCACCACCTTGTACTCACCCCCTGCACCAACTTACTGGCACTAGGGCTCCCAAGGAGATCAGTGGCCACCATTGCACAGGCATGACTGCTCATCTTTTGCTCTTGCAACCAGGTTGCACTCTATGGTGTGTTACTGTTTGCAATAGTTCCAGCGTTGCAGCAGACCAGTAGATTGGGCCATTAGTCATGATTAACTTTATCTGGATACAACCCATTGTGAGTGTTCTGCAAGATATTTTCCAGACATTTGTTCAGCTGCATTAAATGTGCTAATTCTGAAGTGAATATAAAAATCTGAGCACATTTGTCCCAGATAGAACAAAATGGACCCATTCACTATGCATTCAAAACAATTGTTCCAATCAAGCAAGAAGCTATTGGTTGAGCAAACAAAGCTGGATACAACCATTAAAATGCAGGTTCTATAATAATAGATCACTTTTGCTTTTGCGAACACTCGAGAAGGTTCTCTTGGGTAAGAAAAGACAAAATAGCTAGTTGAATAGTAATAAAGTTAGTTCATGTATATGCAAAAAAAGATCTTTCTGCACCTTGATGAAATTAACATATATTTAAATAGTAATGAAGTGATGGCGACCAGAGAAGAATATCAAGGACCACATCCAAACTCAGCTACATCCCACTGAAAGAGATTTAATTTCCAGGGACACCTGACATAATTATAATACACCCTTCCTTCACAAGGCACAACTAAAAACCGAGTGAAAATATGAAACCTTTAGCAATGTAATGGTACATTGTAAGGGATAATATTTCCCCTTTGGGGCTCAAATCATCTCATTCAATGAAGTCCTAAAAATTCACTGGCAGAAGCGACAAATTGGAGAGTTGTGTGTCACTCAATCTGAAGCAGTTCGAAGGCTGCCAACATTTTTTGCTGGTGAAAGCTGGCATCCAATAACAGCGAAGGCACTGACTGAGCTATGAATCAGAAACTCCTTGGCTCAGACCTCACCTCTGTTATACATTCCATAGGCCTGAAACTGTAGACTTGGCCTTAGCTCGCCATCTGCAATAAGAGGACAATAATATAGACCTGCCTTATGGGGTTGTTTAAGGATTACAAGGCTGTGTGTTTATGTGTGTGTGCACACGGACACGTGTTTTGAACACTCTTAAGTGCTACATACATAGATACGGGCAGCCCAATCCTAGGCTGCTCCCTCACCCCATGGCACAGCGATGCCGAAATGGCCACTTGAGGTATCCTGCAGGGCCAGGACAGCAGCTGAAGTGCTGGTGCAGGTTCAAATAACCCATATAGGGTTTTTAAGCACATGAGGGGAGTGTCAGATTCGGGGGTAGTCTCTGCCGCCATTTCCGCCCTCTCCTGGGCCTGAGCCATCTCTGGGCTGCCCTCTCCCACCCAGTTTAGCCATCTCCCTCACTCCCCCCCCCCCCTGCACAGGAAAGCCTGTGCATGGGACAATGATTCATGATTGATTAAATAAATGAAAGCACTTAGTACCAAACTTACTGTGATGAAACAAGTTATTGGATAGCATATCAGATTCAGCTGGGGGAAACCTGGGCTAAACTCTAGCCCAATCACAAAATTCCTGGGATTACTTTGGACCAGTAACCAACTAAGTTCTTGCAATCTAACCTATGTCACCAAATTGTTAGGATAAAAGTGGGGGGACCGTGAAGGATGGAAGGAACTTAAAAAATGGAATTATGTTAATAATAAAAGCTATTGCAACTCTGCTGTCAGATATTCTCTAATAATGAGAATATGGCTGACATTGTCAGATACTGACAGCTCCTGAAAGGACATTAAATGTCAAATGGTGATGTCAAATCAAATGTTCAGCATATAGTTGCACATCACCACCAAAATTCACAGAGGAGACTATTTGGGTAAAATAAGTTCCTTCCAGTTCTTTTTTCTTCTTTTTTTTTTTTAAAGTAGTTTTCCACTATGGTTATCAATTTAAAATTTGGGGTACTGACTGTTGCTCCAGCACAGTAGCACAAAGCAAGACACCTCAGCAGTGTTGCAAGGACAAATAGCTGATGTGACTGAAACTTTTGCCACACAGTATAAGACAAATTGACAATTGAACAAGGGGGGTGGAGCAAGGGCATGCTTGCTTAGGGCATGCTTGCTTAGCAAAGCTGTTAGGGCATAATTGCTGACAATGGGCTCCTGGTCTGGATCTACTGAAATTATGTAATTTGCCTGCCCACTGGTATAATTCATCCATTTCATTTCAGGGGAAAAGAAACATGCAGAGGAGAGTGGTGGATTATGGCCTTGGTTTTCTGCCACACTTCCCAGCATTCAGTGCAAAAAAAAGTATTCTGCCTTCACATTTTCATCCCTTATCAAAGGTAACATTTCCCACAGAAAAATGGCAGAGAAATATGTAGAATGAAGATATTCTTCATAGAAATGAAAGTTCAATTCTTGTGCATGCCTATCAGTATTAAGCAGCGTAGAAATATTAATAACAATAGCAATAATATGAGAAGTTGAAACAAAAGTAAGGTATGAAACAAAGTAAGGCAGAAGGCAAAAAAAAAAAAAAAAAAAAAAAACACTGCAGGGCAGGAGCCTCCATTAGCCCAAAGATAACATCTGATGGTCACCAGTTCAAGGCCACCTGCAGCTCTGAATGGCAAGACCTTGTAGCAACACATTTGAACTTACTTCTGTGTAGATCTGCATGGCTTGTGCTGTAAGGGCTAAGGTAGCTCTGAACTAGGGAAAGGGCCGACTAGAGAAGAAAAGAAGGGGCATGTTTTTCCATTTACTAGAAAAAGTCCCTTTCTGGATAATCAAAGGTTGCTGCTGCTATAGATATTCCCAGACGCTGTGAAGAAAACACATGTGTGCTAACTTCCTCCCAGCATGTTTAGGGAGGAAGACAGAATTGACTCCCTACTCTTTAATGTAAGCGTTTGGAGTTTCCATCACCATGGAGGCTGGTATGCCAGTCTCCTTGACTCCCCCAGTGGCATGAATGTGCTTTATAGCAGATTCACGGCCCCAGCGCTGGCTTAAGGGCTGCCTTGGATTGCACCCATAATCTTATGTTACTTGCAATCCTAACCACACTTTCCTGAGAGTAAGCCCCATTGAACAAAATAGGACTTACTTCTGAGTAGACCTGGTTAGGATTGTGCCCTTTCACTGAGTGAAGTGTTTGTGCTTATATATGTTGTTAATCAAACGGCATATATGGCAATCCATACGTCAATCAACTAAGAAGTCCTGGACTCAACTCCCTGCTCGGCCATGGAGCTTACAGGGTGATCCTGAATCAGTTGCTATGTCTCCGCCTACCTTATAGGGTTGCTATGATGATTAAAAGGGAGAAAGGTTTCATGTATATCACCTTCAAATCTTTAGAAGAATGATATGTAAATGTGAAAAGTAAAATGCATGCATGCATGGTTAATACTCTAAGGGATGTTTTTTATATATACATTTTTTGTGTACATATATATGGCCACCATGTACAATTCAGGAGAAAAAAAGAATCTGTCTTTCCCTTCCCGACTGCATACATGCCATGCATGTGGAGCAGCACAACAGAAAGAAAAGCAAAGCAGCAGATGGTAACATATCATGCATGTCTAAGCAATTGCTATGCTTTGCATTGTGAAATTTCCTTTCAACACGATTAGCATCTTTGTCTGAGTCGGGGCAGGTCTGCAGTAATGCCAGCCTTAATTTGCCTGTTTAGTGTAAACAAGCAAGCATCAGGAACCTTGAGTGCACAAACTCAATCCCCTATGTTATTCCTTGCAAATCTTCCACCCCACCCCGTTGCCTGCAGAACTGCTCCTCACATGATCTAGCTATCCCTATTTTCCAGGCACATCCCTTAATTTCTGGAACCTGTCCCTAGTGAAACACCATCCCATTTTTGCCTTTGGAGAAGATCCTGGGAGGTTATTTTGTGTGTGTGTGTGTGTGTGTGTGTGTGTGTGTGTGTGTGTGTGTGGTGTGTGAACTCTTAGAGATTCAGTTCTTCAGGTTTTAGTCCTCTCTTCTAGACCAGTGATTCTCACACATTTAGCACCGGGACCCACATTTTAGAGTGAGAATCTGTCAGGACCCACCAGAAGTGATGTCATGACCAGAAGTGACATCATCAAACGGGAAATTTTTTAACAACCCCAGGCTGCAATCCTACCCATACTTACCAGTCAGTCCCTTAGTCAGTCCCACTTACTATCATTGTCAAAAACATAAACATAATAGCCTGTTAAAAGTATAAATCTGTAACATTTCCCCAAATGCAGTAACATACTGTGGGAACATGAAGTCTACTATATTAAAAATAAAATATTGAAATGAATGGGGACCCACCTGACATTGGCTCGTGACCCACAGTTTGAGAAACACTGTTCCAGACCATAAGGAGTTAAATCTCTGAGCAGAGGGAGCAGATACTTTGCAGTGATCATCTTGTAAACAGGCAGATCTGTGTCTTACGATACAGACCCAAAAATGCAGGTTGCTTCCCGACAATCCCTGCATGACCCATTAAGGTAGCAAATGTTACTGAGTATCATTGTGTTGCTCCTGTTATGTACATTCAGCCAGATCTGTGGTGAGATCAAACAGCCTTGGGAAACTGTTAGGCCTGATTTATTGATTTAAAATATTTGTATGCTGCCAATATACATATGAAATATATACAAGACAAGAAATACACACACACACACACACACACACACACACACACACAGTATATGTACACACACACACACACACACACAGTATATGTACACACACACACACACACACACACACACACACACACACACACACACACACAAGAAATATATACAATGTACATGCAATAAAGCAAGAACAAGAATTCAGGAGTTCCCTGGTATCCGCAAGTGAAACGTTCCTCCCCATCTGCGCGGATATAGGAAACTGCAGATTAGGGGTAACCGTATCTCTACACCCTCACAGTCCCCATTGCCTTCATTTGTCTTGTCACACTCACACAAAGCAATCAGTATCTTGCTTTTACCTCAGATACCAAATACACAGACACTGGGGGATGCCTGTACAATGAAATGCAAACAAGCCAAAATGTGGCGGCATAAAACACCCTTTCTGTAGCTTGCTCCCTTAACTAAACTCCGCAGGCCACTGCAGAGTGAACTTGTTGCTTGCCTGGATGTATTTGTGGAGAAAGACATCCATCTTGGGTAGCAGAGCTCAGTAGCCCCTTGCTGCATTTACCTTTGAGAAACCAGGCCACTGTATGAGGTTGATGAGGCTGAATCAGCCTAATCTACCTCTAGTTGAGCAACAGCAACTTGCAAAAGGACACACATTGAGTTTCATGGGTAAGCAAGGATTTGATCTCATATTTGCTAGTCCAAGTCCAAATCTGTAACCAGTACATCTGAGTGCTGCCAACCTTCAGTCTCGAAAGACTATGGTATCACGCTCTGAATGGTGGTTCTGGAACAGCGTCTAGTGTGGCTGAAAAGGCCAATCCGGGAGTGACAATCCCTTCCACACCGGGAGCAAGTGCAGTCTGTCCCTGCTCTGTCTCCCTGGCTATGGGCCTTCCTTCTTTGCCTCTTAGCCTCAGACTGTTGGCCAAGTGTCTCTTCAAACTGGGAAAGGCCATGCTGCACAGCCTGCCTCCAAGTGGGCCGCTCAGAGGCCAGGGTTTCCCACCTGTTGAGGTCCACTCCTAAGGCCTTCAGATCCCTCTTGCAGATGTCACATATCACCAGTACATCACATATAACTTAACTAGGAGAGACTGAGGGCTGGAGAAGAGATTGACTTGATCCCTGCTCATGAACCAGAGGCTTCAACAGCTGCCCTGTTTCCCCCCCCCCCCCACACACACACACGCACACAGTGTGGTACAGACATTGGTACATAGTTTTAAGAAAAGTTACACTTTTTGGACTGCAGTCGCCAGGTTCTGGCCATTTGGAGATTGTTGGGAAGAAGATGCATTTCAGCCATCTGCTGAAATGGTCAGGAGCCATTTGTCACAGCGACAGAGTTTCTCATGGCCTTTGTGATTCCTGATCAACCAGGCGACAGTCACATGAAATTTGCAAGACTGGAATTGGGAAACTCTGGAGACACTTGAACAAAAGCAGATGAAGCTGGGGGCAGAGTCACAGAAGGAAGACGCACTCTGCAAGGGTACATGGTACAACAACAGAAGTCTGTGAAGAGGTTCAAAGTCTCAACTGAAATTTGACATAAGATATGTCTTACTTTGTATGTACTTTGTTCATGTTGTTTATTATAAACCTCTTTGAATCCCTATGAGAATGATGACTTTAAAAATCAAAGAGACAGACTTGGGCCTTGTTAATCTCATCAACTGGGTAATTGGACATGACCTGAAATCATCTGAAACTTGGTAAACACATAGTCGAAGGTATTTTCATCAGTAAGAAAATCAGAAACTAGAATATTTGCACATTCGCTCTTCCATGACATGGAGGACAGGAAGTGTACCCCTAAAGAGCAATTTGGTACATGCAAAGCTCAAGACATGCTAACTACCAGAAAGTCTGTATATGTCATATCTGCAGTGATCAAATCTCGAAATGTGCGTTTTATCTCAAGAAGGAAGCAAACATTTCTATGCAGAGCAAGCTCAAGCTAAAGTGTCCACAGGACAGAATTTTGGGTTGAGGGGTTCCAGTTGCCTCTTCTGATACCTGAATCAGACTTGAATTTAGATGAAGGAGTAGCAACCAGGAACAAGCATGACAATGCAAGTTCTATTTGCGGGTATGTGTATGTGTGGTATACATGCAAACTTTTCCAACTGCAGGCAAGTCAGAAACAGACCCAAGTAGTGAAGTTCTTAGAGCAAAATAAGAAGACATTGTATTTGACAGGGTGTGATGAGAATAACAATGGCCACACATGGAGTGGTATATTTTCACCTGCTTGAGTTTTATATGTTTTGCTTTCCACTGCCACATTTCATTGTGACTTTATCTATGCTCATTCAGTCAGGCCCTGCACATCACAGTCACCTACTGACAGCCAACCCAGCTAAACCATTGAGAAAAACAGCCTTCCATAAACAAAGCAGGCAAGGCCCGTTTCTGTTAAGATAAAATCTACTGATCTCATTATTGATTGTCTGCTTTCCGGGGAGGGGGGGGGTTGTTTCCTGGAAGTTTGATATGGGGCAGCATAGGTGACAACAGATTGGCACCGAGACCTGGAAATTAAATGGCCGACTATTAGATCAATGTCAACTGGGGGAGGCTGAAGTGTTTGGCAAAAGCATTAGATGCTGTCTCGACTTAATCTCTCCCTCTCTCCTTTATCTTCAATCTGTTTGGATCCCTCCCAGGCAATTTACTATACCAGTGGTTGATTTTTATCACACAAATGTCCCTATGTAGAATGACTGAATGACTCTGCAGGTTCTTTTAGTCACTCTTAAGCATTGTGTGCTTCATTTTCATGGAGAAATAGCTCTTGGGGAGTGGGAAACAGACATCCTTACTGTAACAATATTCATTATTGACCTGTAGAAATCTCTGGCTTTGAATGGGCTTCTGGTTGGCATCCAAACTGAAGATCTAATGAAGGGGTGGGGGAGGGGGAGCTCTTACCATGTTTTTATTATGAAACTGTAGTAAAGCCAGGGATAGTTTAGTCAGTGTAATGAATAGAGTGGATTCAAATCCTCACAGAGCAATTAAATGCACTGGGTGGACGAGCCAGACAACCTTCCTCATAGGGGTGCTGTAGTGCCAAATGGCATCCTTCCTCTGCTAATTCATAAGACAAAACCCACTGATAAGTTCTCTTAGACTCAGTTTGGACAATCCTGTAGCCCTCCCCCAATCTGGCCCCATACAAGAACAGATGTGCATCCCTTTGGTGCATGCACTTCCTGTTCCTTCTCCTCACTCCCTGATTAATTTCCTCAACTTTGTGAGGGGTCAATTTGTCTAAACCAGTGTTTCTCAAACTGTGGGTCGGGACCCACTAGGTGGGTCGCGAGCCAATTTCAGGCGGGTCCCCATTCATTTCAATGTTTTATTTTTAATATATTAGACTTGATGCTACCCTGCTATGTGACTGCATTTGGGAAAATGTTTCAGATTTATACTTTTAACAGGCTATTATGTATATGTTTTTAACAATGATCGTAAATGGAACTGACTCCTGGGTAAGTATGGGTAGGATTGCAGCCTAGGATTGTAAAAAAATGTTCCTGCTTGATGATGACATCACTTCCAGTGGGTCCTGACAGATTCTCATTCTAAAAAGTGGGTCCCGGTGTTAAATGTGTGAGAACCACTGGTCTAAACTGTGTCTCCACAGATGCTGTTAAACCTACTTTTAAGGTTTAATGCAATTAGAGCCCAATCCTGTTTCCCCCCATGTTGATGCAGCTGCACTGATCAGGAGGTTTCAGAATGGAGAGCCTTCTAATCAGTGCAACCTCCTCTATAAGCTCCAGTTCCACATTGGGTCTTCTTAGACCAGTGTCAGTGATTTCACCCCTTACTGTAGTCCTCTGCCCTGTTCCTCCCCCTCCCTGCCCCATTTCACCCCTCCCTGACCTTGCTACTGCCTTACCTGTTCTGTTAGGTGTAGGCAGCTCTGGCAATGAACTGGGAATGCTGCTGCCTTGTATGGCAGCCCTCCCAAAATGGTCACTTATGGAGCATTCTACACTCTGCTAACAGCCATTTTGCAACAGTGGAAGTTTCTTCTGCTGTCACAAAGCCTTGAATAGAACAGCATAAAACAGAGAAACTACCTCAGTACCATGCGAGGGGCATATCCCTTGTCAGATGACTTGGGGGGTGCAGTATTGAAATACCCCATTGCTATGAATGGGAGCTGTAGTTCTTGTTCCACTTACCTAGGGTTTGGGCAGGAAAGATTTCTGGGATTGTGCCCCAGGGATCTGTTTGTCTCACAGTTGACTACCTTGATTGCACCCCAAAGCTACAACTGAAATTGGCTATCTACTTCACCCCATGCCTCAGCTCATGTTACTGTCTTTCCCCACGCAAATGTGGACATGGGCATCCAGAATCAAAAGGACATAAGAATAGCCCCACTGGATCAGGCCATAGGCCCATCTAGTCCAGCTTCCTGTATCTCACAGCGGCCCACCAAATGCCCCAGGGAGCACACCAGATAACAAGAGACCTCATTCTGGTGCCCTCCCTTGCATCTGGCATTCTGACATAGCCCATTTCTAAAATCAGGAGGTTGTACATGTATATCATGGCTTGTAACCTGTAATGGATTTTTCTTCCAGAAACTTGTCCAATCCCCTTTTAAAGGCATCCAGGCCAGATGCCATCACCACATCCTGTGGCAAGGAGTTCCACAGACCAACCACACGCTGAGTAAAGAAACATTTTCTTTTGTCTGTTCTAACTCTCCCAACACTCAATTTTAGCGGATGTCCCCTGGTTCTGGTGTTATGTAAAGAGTGTAAATCATTTAGTCCACCTCTTGCAGCACAAACAACAACAGCAGTACCCTCATCAAGAGGAAGTTAAATGCACTTAAGTTCCACTGGAAAGGAAAGTATGGTAAGAAAAACAATAACAAAGACAACAGAAGGTGGGGGGGCTGTTATAGGTGATAGTAATGGGAGCATTCCTCTTGGGGCAAATGGCAGCCATGAGGAGGGGGCCTGATCTGAATCAGGACAAGGCTTAAATCTTCATCTTCTGTGCCATCATAGCCTACCCCTGGAGTGGCTATTGAGTAAAGAAAACTAAGCATGTCTGACCCAAACAACTTATTAATGTAACATGTAACTTGGTCCTTAGTCTTGTCCTGAAATAATAATTTGCAGGTTTATAAAAGAGATCTCAAAACTCCTACTCTGTGTATGGTGAAAAGCATCCTATCTCTGGTCACACTATAGGGAGAGGGTACGTGCCATGAATGTCTGCACTCTTTTCCCCTTTTGTGTTAACACATTCATGCCTATGAGCATTCCTCATAGTCCCTCACTACTGCTGCCTGCCACTTTACAGAGCAGTGGGAAACGTTCCCAGGCAGGATCAGGGTGTCATGGACTTGTAGCTTCTGACTCCCAAAAGTCACCGTAATATCTGAGGCCTCTGGGCATCATCCTCACCCCAGGAATGCCTGGCAGTTGCCAGGGCTGAACAGTCCAAGAAGCATCCGTGCAATGCGGTGGAGCCGGTTTCTGGATTGCAGTCTATATTAAAACATTCCCTAGAAATCGCTTTGAGTGTGCACTTCACACAAAAAGACAGTACATGACAGAAGGCACTTCACACTACTGGCCAAGCAAAGACAAAAGGCCTGAGTTTGAGTATTTGTACCAGACCTGGCTAATCTAGGAGCTCCATGCTTCCAACCAAACACGGGGGTTGACTACATATATATATGCGTATATATGCATATATAATTATATATATAGGCTCAGAAGTGTTAAAACGCAAAGTAGTGGTTCTCACACATTTAGCACCGGGACCCACTTTTTAGAATGAGAATCTGTCAGAACCCATCAGAACTGATGTCATGAAGTGACATCATCAAGCAGGAACATTTTTAACAATTCTAGGCTGCAATCCTACCCACACTTACCCAGGAGTAAGTCCCATTTACTATCATTGTTAAAAGATTTTACATAGTAGCTTTTTCAAAATACAGGTCTGTAACATTTCTCCAAATGCAGTCACATACCATGAAAGTATCAAGTCTAATATATTAAAACTAAAATCTTGAAATAAATGGAGCACACCTGAAATGGGCTTGCGACCCACCTGGTGGATCCCAACCCACAGTTTGAGAAACACTGAGGTTAAAAACCAGGGTTGTTTGTTTTTAACTTCTGATTAAAACAAGAGGATTTTAACCTCTGGGTTTTTCTTGCTGTTGGGCTCAGAGGACCCTCTGGAGGCAAGGGTAGCAGAGCTCCCATCACCTCTGGAGGGGGTGTAGGGGTCCTGCAAACATGGATAAGTGAAGCCGTGGATATGGGATCTGCACATATGCCCCCCCCCCCGAATATATACTGTGATCATGCTAATTTGTTGATTATTATCCCATTCTGCATTTGCAGAATTGAAATGGAAAACTTAATCTTACAGTCATATGTGAAAAATAAAACCACTATGGGCTATACCGATGCTACCGTTGGATAAACCAAATGGGCCAGACCCAATGAGCTAAATCCAAAATGGGCTAAACCCAATGAACTATATCCAACCACCATTGGGCTAAATCAAAAATAATAGCCAATGGGATAATGTTAACTTGTATTTTTTTTGTGCATACCTTCTTTGGTAAATTGTTGACTGCATCACTGTTTTTAATATCATTGTTGAAAAGCCATATACATGTATCTTTATTAATAGCCTGTATTTTTAGATTTTCCTATTCACCTCAGTGGATGAGATATGTACAGTGATTTTAGATCATTAAAAATATCTTTGTGGGAAGACTCTTATTCCTCAGAACCAGCTGATGATTTAACAAAGGAATTTGCACCCTGGGGTATGACCTTGATAGCCTTTTAAAAAAAATGTTACAACTCCAAAAGAAACTAAACTGCAAAAGAAAAAAATTAAAGGGGGGGGGGCTTATTGTAGTTAATGAGATTCTTCACCAAAACCACTAATCTGGGTTAAACTAAAAGAATGGTGATCAGGATGATACAACTCACACTGAGAACAAGGAGGGTGCACTGCTCAGATCAATGGTGGCTATTAGGGCGTCTGCTTTAATGGCTCTTTTTCATATGTATCAAAATGGCTGTTTGAGACAAAGTCTTTTAGATGAAGGGTGGGTAAAATGGAATGAAACATCTCTCCCTGTTTTAATTTTACTTTTTTTTCCTTTTCTTTTTTTTCAAAAAATGGTACCAGGTACAAATCAACCAATATTAGCAGAAGTTTAACATCACTTTAAAAGGAAGAGATTGACCTACTGAGAAAGTACATGAGTAAATGTGTAGCAATACAATGATTATTACAGTTTCCCCTCAGGCAAATACCTCTCTCTTAAGCATAAGCTGCACTGGAACATTTTGTTTTATTACCTTGTGAGATAAGTGAGGGAAAAAGCCTTTCGTACCTGGGGAATTAAAAAAAAAAATCAGACTTGTCATATCAGTGTCTGTTCTCAATTTCATGCCGGGCGCATAATTATAACGGTGTTTAAATTGAGCCCAGAAGAAAGATGGGTTCAAGTGCAAATTAATTTTAGATTATCACAACAAAGGCAATCAAATCTCAACAAGCTTGCCAGCAAAATACTTTGCAAAGGTCCCCAGGTCCCTTCCCACCCCTAACTTACAACAAAGACCTTTCAGCTCAAATTAAGCTAATGATCTAATGTAACACTTCTGTCTACCTTTTCAGAGTTTTATTATTGACTCAGATTTAATGCAGCACAGTGGTGGGGAGGGAAGACGAACGGAGGGTGGGGGGAGGGCGAGAGGGGAAATATCAGTATTTAATATCAGCAAAGTGACAAAATAAACAGTCAACAGGCCTGACAAGATCTGTGTGGTGTCAGATTGTCTTAGCCAGTTGAAACTATCAGAGTGAATTGACAGGACTGAAAGAGCCTTGCATTTTATCTGAGTCCTTTTTCCGCCTCATCCAGGCAGTCTCCAAAACCAAACAGCAGTGGCATCGTTCAACCTCCTCCACCTATCTATCAGCATGGCTTTTATAGAAATCCAACATCTTACTCTATCCTATGGGAACCTGCTGGGGGAATGAAGGGAATCAAGTACTGAGAAGGGGGAAAAAAAATATCAAGTCAAGCCTCATTACCTCCTCATTACCTTTGCAAAAGTGGAGTGAGAGAAAATTTTATCTAGGGAACACAAGCTTTGGAATCTCATTGAGAGTTCTGTCTGGTTATTGCACAGCCAAGCATGGAGAGCTGCCTCTGCGGGATTAAAGTTTTCTCCCCATTTCTCTATAGTAATGATCTGCTCATTAAGGTTTTTAAGGGAAATTACCATCACTTATCATTATGCCAGTCACTCAGTAAGCAGCATTAAACAAGGAGTGTCAGTCGAAAGCTGGCTTGCTTTTCTTTTTTGGCTTTCTCTCCCACAATCGGGCAGAAATAAAGAAAACATATTTCAGAGTGGATTTTATAATTCCACATTCATATCTGTGTAATTTTTTGTCAGTGAGTATTTGGTTATGCCCTTAGGTCAGACACATTAGACAAAATATAAAATGTGTTTGTAAAAGCATTAGGTTACATCCTTCTGAAATAAATTCTTAGAATGTGTGTGTGTGTTTTTATTATTCACAGTGCATTTTTATAACCATAGATTGTCTAAGGATTTTAAGCATTGCTACAGAATCAAAGGGCTATTTACCTTACAAAATGACACACTTTTTAATTACTTCAAGCAGTTAGTGTTTAACTGTTTCTCATCTGGTTGGGGAAAAAAATCTAACTTCATCCTTTCAGGAAGCTTTGTGGAAACCCTCGACTCTCAGACATTTTCACTTTCAAAATGGGGTATGTTGATTGTTGTTAAAAAGAAATGTTTTTCCAGCCTTTGGATTCAAGTCTTCTGAATATTATTGTATAATGTGTGTTTTCACTTTAGCTAATTTAAGTTCATTTTTAAAAAAATGAACAAATGTTATATTTGCAGGATATTTGATTTCACTGGTTTTGGAATCCATTCAATAAAGTGTATCATTCAAGAGGTGAGAAACTTTAGATTAGTACAGTAGCTTTGTCCTGCTTGTCTCTAGAGAGCAAGCCTGTAGACCTTGTAGACCTGGGAATTCTTTAGCTCCTTGCAAGCCTCACTATGACTTGGTTCACAAAGTTTAACTTGCAGAGTCACAACTTGTGCAGCCTTTGTCTAAAGAAGTCAAAGTAAGCTGTAGTAACTGAGCATTGCATATAGCTAATAGGTCACTTTGTGGATGGTGCAGCCATCAAGACTACCTCATCCTTCTTTACATCTTTCCCTCCAGCAGGGGGTGCTAAGACAAAAAGCACAGGATTCAATGTAGAAAAAAGCTTTGTGCTATTTTCTTTGTCTCCTCCCAACCCAATTCTGGAAAACAATCTGTCTCCTAGAGTAAAAAGCACAGAGCAATGTACTGTAATAAGATTATTGGCCTAGGAAGACGTGAGGATGTTCTGTCATCATGTTCACACTACAGGCGTGTCCCGGTATCCGATGGGTGCTCTGGAACCCCACGCGGTTAACTGAAACCTCAGATACCAGGGAACGCACTCGTCTCTGGAGGGTTCACTGAGCCCAGTAGAGGCCATACATGTCCATCTGTGGCCTCGGCCAGTCTCAAATTGAGACTTAATGTAAAAAAAAAAAAAAAGTGACTTCTAGTTTCTCTGTGAAATTGGAGGTGACCTTTCTAATGCTTTATAAGGCATTAGGAGGCCTAGGGAAGCCATCCATGCCTCCTAATGCCTTATAAGGCATTAAAAAGTCACTTCTGGTTTCATGGAGAAACTTGAAGTCACCTCTTTTAAGGCTTAGTCTGAACCCAGCAGAAGCTACGGATGGACATGCACAACCTCTGCTGGGCTCAAAGGAGCCTCTGGACATGAGGGGAGCTACTCCCCTTGCCTCTGGAGGGGGCACGTTTGGGAAGTCCCACAAATTCGATCCATGGATAAGTGAACCCGCGGATACGGGATCCGCAAATACGGAGGCCCCCTGCAATGTCCTGTAAAATCTCTTTCATTCTCAGTTCTTAAATAAAGTGAGGAAGTGTTCACTGTATCACCTTAAACATTAATTTTAGGTAGTAAAGAAAAAAGATAATCTTTAGTTTAGTCACTAGATGGCAATATCATTTTTTCTTAGAGTGATTGCTAAGGTGGCGATTGCTGGCATTTCCTGTTTCCTGTTAACCTTAAGAAACATCTAAACATATGCATTCTTACCATGAGCTACAAAAGCAGTAGAGGGGTGCCAACCAGCTGCCAAAATGAAAAGCTTAACCCACAAATAAAGCATGTCGAATATATCATTCCTTTGTCCCCAGGACTACAGGCATCGTAAAGATCTTTGAGGGGACTGAGTGTGCTGTGGTGACTTTGTACCAGGGCCGCATGACTGGGTCTGCTGTCTGATCTTACCTCTGAAGTGGCACACTAAAAGAGAAAATGAACAAATGCTCCTTTGTTCAAGTGGTTTGTGTAAATAAAACTGAAACTCTCACACTTCTGGGTTTACAAGCACTGTGCAATGGAGCAAGGTAAGGCACTTTCCGCTTGTTTATAGAGAGTGGGAATCAGATCCATTAAGTCCACATCCATTTCGGAACAGAGGGAGGCAGCAAACAGGTATGAAGGACACTCCAAATATGCTGTCCCCTTGCCCTCTGCCATCTGCTGCTGATGTAAGCCACATCAGGTTGCTTCACGGCTTGGCTAGTCGTGCTCTGTCCACATGGAATGTGGACGCATGCGTTCCTGCAAAAAAGTCTGGGGCAAAAGCGCTTACAGTCAGTACCTATCCCTCAAACAATATATGTATGTCTGCTACCTATTTGAAAATTTGTTCCTCTTTTAGTAAGGATAAATACAAATAAAAAGTAGAGATTTAAACCCTTACTAAATATAAGACTGGAGAATTAGTAGGCAATTGTGTCTTGTTTCTGACATAGTAAAGTACTCCAAGACCTGAGGGAGGCTGCTGATGGCAAAGGCCGTCAATCTTCATCCTTTCCCGTTCAGAGACTCCCAAGGCCCAAGTGTGAGCAATTAGCAATGCCAACTTTCAAGAAAGCTGTTAAAATGGGGGCCATGAGTATTGTCAATTTGCTACAAATGCACTAAAATTGTATCCTTATCCTAAAGCTGTTTCCATCTGAGTTTTCATGGATTTTAGCTTAATGAGCAGCTCTCTAAATTAATACAAAATCTGCTATATTCCTAAAAGTGGATAGAACAGAACTTTGGGAGTTTTGAGACCAATACCCTACCATTGAATTTATCTGGAAAAGAGACTCAAATTATCAATTGCTTTGAAGCCATTCATAAGCTTAGTTTCAACTTGTGTATCCAATAATGAATTGCAAATGTATTGATGCTGCAGCCTTGTCGCTCCTCTGAATATCCTTTGTACAGTCCCCTTCAAGATATTACATTTGAGAGCCTTAATGAAGAACTCTAGTTCTGTCCTCTGAATCAGTAGCGTAGCTACAGAGGGGGTAAAACAGTAAGTACTGCAGGTGCCGCAGTGCGCCATGTAAGCAACCCCTCCCACTCTCTATTGGAGCCATTCCAGGCAACAACAACTGAACCAAATGGTGTTTCCTGCACATTGACGTGGTGATGGTGTCTGGCCTGGGCACCTTTAAAAGGGGATTGGACAAGTTTCTGGAGGAAAAATCCATTCCGGGTTACAAGCCATGATGTGTATGTGCAACCTCCTGATTTTAGAAATGGGCTATGTCAGAATGCTAGATGCAAGGGAGGGCACCAGGATGCAGGTCTCTTGTTATCTGGTGTGCTCCCTGGGGCATTTGGTGGGCCACTGTGAGATACAGGAAGCTGGACTAGATGGGGCTATGGCCTGATCCAGTGGGGCTGTTCTTACGTTCTTATGTTCTTATGACATCACTGCCTGGAATAGCTCTGATGGCAAGGGAGAGGAGCTGGTTACATGGCGTGTTGTGGCGCTTGAAGTACAGATCATTTTGCCCCCCCCCCAGTTACGCTACTGCTCTAAGTTCACCTTATTTCTATCTTTAGACCCTTTTTCACAACCATAACTTGCTGCCAATCATACCAGGAAACTGAAGGTTCAGGGCCCAATCCTAAACTCACCCAGCACTGGTGCTGAGCACTAGCACTGGGTGAAGTAAACATGCCATAAAGCACATTTTTGGCACCTGGTGAGTAGGGAGCACTGGCGCTGGGCCTGCACCAGTCAAGTACCGGGCTCCGCGCTGGCTGGAGGAGGACGCGCTGCTGCCTAGGTTAAATGAAACTGCCAGGTGGCAGTGCTGCCTCTGGAGGGCAGGAGGAGGGTGGGGGAGGACAGGGGGCATATTCACATTTAGAGAAATCACATGAAGGACAGGCATTGAAATTGAGCCAATGACTTTCCATAGCAGGAGTTTGAGAAATCCAACTCAACACGCTGCTCCAGTTTCATTTGTCACTGCTCATTGTTTTTTTGCCTGGAATCATTTCTTCTGAAAGCCTGAGTAAAATTCACTAGTAGCAGGTGACAGTGCTGTGGAACTACATATAGGGATACCACTTCCCATTATTCATTTTTGTACTATTTTTATACTCATACCCCATTCGGTCATGGAACTCCCAGTGGTCTCCTGGCTAGGCACTGAGGTGGTCCATATCTTCTTAATCTACTGTGGCTTCAGTAAATGACCCCTTCCTGTATGTTGCTGGTTTAAAGATTTCTTGGACTTCTTCCTGGGAACAGGGAAATGTTATCTTTAAAGTCCATTCTAACTGTACAATCCTATATGTGCCCCATTATGTTCATTGGGGCTTACTCACATGAAAGTGTGCACAGGATTTTAGCGTTTGGTTAGCAAATCTCATGAAAGGATGTACATTTATTCATATATACCTAAAACATCAGTAGTATAGAGCTCAAAAAGCAAACATTAGAGAGAGCTCTGCTCAAAAGAAGGCTACAATGTGAATTGTAAATAACATGCTATGAGTGTTTAATAGATTAATTGCTAACCATGTAGGGTAAGGTATATTTGGGGGCAACTCTCACCCAAAGGATACAAAAAGTTTAAATGAAAGTTTGGGAGTTGATTTGCTCTCTTGTTATTTAAAAAAAAAAAAAAGGTAGATCCTTCACAATTAAGTTATTATAGCGTTCCAAATTCCTCACGTTATGAAAACACATTCCTGAAGAAAGATGGTAATCCCAAAATTGGTTCGCTGCAATCTTCAGAACACGAATGAAAGTGTATAGGTAACTCCATTCATTAGCATACCTTGTGCATTTCAGACATCCACCAGATGTGCTGGGTTGTCCGCATTCCCTTCTATCCGCATGTTACCTTCCTGAAACGCCTTCAGAGACACTTTTTAAAGATGCCCGCCAAAGTCTGCGACATCTAAGAAATGGAATGATTGCACCTTTTAAAAAAGAATTCACGGTAAAACATTGTAAGTTTTTAGAAGGTCTTCTTAGTGTCTAGTTCCAAAACAATAAAGTTATGTAAGGTCATTGCTGCATAAATTTTTCCCCTGCTGTCATTGTGGGAATAGACCCAGCAATTTTATTACCTCTAACTCAGACAGAAACCATTCCAAAATATTCCCAACAGTGTCTTCATTTTAAAAAAGGGGTGGGGGATTTGTCAGCCTTTCCCTACATAGCTTTTGCCAGGTGCTATACACAGCACTGTTATTGTTGCTGGATGCTGAATTTCAAAGTAGAGCCCTATTATGTTCAATAGTCAGTCATTTGTTCACCATTGTTGGGCAGAGGGCCAGGAATGTATAGTTCTGCTGTCTTCTGCAGACAAATGGCTAATGGACTTTCCCTGTAAAGAGATAGGAAACTGTAATCCTCTGGACACCAAACTATTAAACAGTAGTTTCCTCTTTTATAAATAAGTTAAACAGCAGGAGCTTAGCAGTCTTCAAAACTGGAGTGATTTGTTATCAGTGGGGTGACACTGATTAATGTTATTTTTTGAAACAATTTAAGCAAAAAACAAAAGTGTTAGAATAAAACACCATTTCAAAGTGGGGAAGAAGGATAAAAGTATCAGTGTTGCCAGAACCACAACTTGATATAATAGTTAAGATATGGTGCATCTAAGAATTACACGCATTTAATTCCCATTCAGATTTTTATAATTAGCTGCTTTATAGGATCAAATACAAACACTTCCTGAAGGAAAAAAAAATGAAAAAGGATAATCCCTATACAAGGAAATGTATTATGAAACTTTTATTCTTTTGGTTGGAGGCAAAAGAATCAACCACTTAATATGTCTGAAGTGATGTTAATGTCACTGACATTAGAGATGATAAAAGTGAGGAGTAGATATCCATCATGATTATTGTAATTATTATATATAATAAAATATAATAAACTAATATTTATTATAATTGATAATATTATATATAAAAGCTAACTAATATAATATAATATAATGTATATTTCAGTTATATTAACTGAGTCCTGAGGTACCCAAGACATGACTGGTGGACTGTGTTAGGCTTGCAAGATGTGTAGACCAATTTATTCAATAAGATGCCAAAATCTGGCAAACTGCCCTCTAGGGGTTCCCTTTGACCTGTATGGGCCCTGAAAGAGTCATTGCACCATCAATGACTGTTTAGGTTATGGCTACAACATCCAGAGGTGTACTAACTTATAACAATGGTAGCAACCCAAAGATGCCAACCCTTGATACCAATGTCTCTTATGTGCCACTGCTGTTACTCCTCTTCCATCTCCAGGGATCAAGCGCTTGCCAAAAATCATGATGAGCCTTCATCCCTGGGGTGGAATCATCCAATTCCCTGGCTCATGGATGATGGGGTTTCAAGTCATTTTCAGGCCATACTATATGACAGTTGGAAGACATCTGTCTTGGTGGGTCACCAAGGCCTCCTTCACCTCCTTCAGCTGGTTGTGAAGTTATGCATTCATTTTGCTCATTCAGATGTCATTTTTGTGGACATGGGGGTCATTTTGATGAATTCATATAGAACTAAATGGGTCATAAACTAACGTATAAGGATACAAAGCAGAAAGCCAAATGCAAAGACCATCAGTGCAGATCATTGGGAAGAGGAATTGAGAAGAGTCTAATAGTATTGTCTTGGGCATTCACAAAAAACATTTACTCTTTCCTCTTGAAAACAATTACTTCTAAGCACAACAGTTTTGATTCTTAAAAGCTGTTAATTTCAACCACCTTCCTAGCCAGTTACAATTGGGGAGGGGTGACTTTTCCTGATTAGAAGCTACCTCCAAGTTTGCTACACTTATGAGATTTGTTATTAATTCTGTGTCACTGGTAAGAGAGAGACCATAACTGGTCATCTCCACAATTAATTTGAAATTGTATTTCTAGTTGTGTTTAATTTTCTAGTAGACCACCATGCATTTTATGGGTCTTTTGGTGAGTCTGCCATGTGTGTTACCAATTTACATGATACATTATGAAGACCTGAGAATGACTTCAGCATCTGCAAGAAAGTAAAGGATCTGAATGACAGTCTTCTCTTTCCATCAGCATTTCCTTCCCTTTGGTGCACATCCGAGCAGGTTGACCAACAGCCCTGTTAGGATACTTTGTCAGCCATTGGCCTTCGAATGGAGAGAGAGAATCAGGAAAGCAGGTTAATTTACTTTCCTTCTTGGTCCCGGGAGAAAAGGTCTTTCCCAAGCTGACATGCATACACTGGAGTACACGTCGCCCACTTTTGCACTGGTGATTGGTCCTTGCGCAGAGCAGTGAAAAGACATTTCCTGTTTTTTGTGGGTAGTGTAATCGGAGCCATGGATTTCACCCAAAGCTATGAGCTGAAAGAGAGAGGAAATTGGAATGCCTTACGGTAATTAATCATTTGCTATGAGACCTGTCAAAACCTTTTGTAAAGCTGATAACTGCTGTCGGTAACCAGCTAGTGCACCGCCATCTGTAATTGCTTAAAATATCATCCAATACTCGGTTAAACACATTTTACGTTTCTGCTTCAGTCCATTTCCAAAGCACTCTTTGGGGAAGTTCTGCCTATCGCTTTGCCAAGAAAATGATGTTGCTGGTATCATCAACTAGTTGTTTTTGGCTGTATTATTCTGCTTTGTGTTTTGAGGGAAAGAAAACCACTGCTGTGATGACTGCTACGAATGCCTCAAAGATTGACTTACACATTTAAAAACAAGGAGAAGTCTTCCATCTTTGCCCTTGCTAGCTCAGCACTGGCCGGTGCTGGGCTAGTGCCAGGTGGACACCCGGCCTCCACCGCTCGGCAGTCACATGAACCGCTGAGCCAAGGAGAGGAAAGCAGGGGTGGGGAGGAGGCATTCTGGGTAAGGGGGAGGTGGGCAGAGGGCAAGGAGAGGGCAAGGGGAGGCATGACGGAGAAGCAGGGGGAGGCATGCCAGGGGGAGGGTGAGGGGAGGAAGGAAGGAGGGACCGGTGGAGTTCTGCTCCACCAGATCCTGAGCATTCATGTGGGGCTCATCTCCCGACACAAACGCTCTTCCCATTGCGCTCTTCCCATTGCAGGGCTACTTCCCTTACCCAAGAGAAGGGGACGAAAGTACCCTTCTCACGAGGTGCCGCCCGTGGCTGCCTGAGGCACACAGGATGCAGCAGGCGCCTTTTTTATGCTACTGCAACCGTGCGCCATGGGAGCTCAGGATTGGGTTGTAATTCTATTAACATACCCTATAAAAAAAAATTACACAATTTCAAGAAGCTAAGTGTTGACTTTAATCTCTTCTAACATTTGAGAATCATATACAGGTATGCGTTACTTAGTGATGGGGATATATTCTGTGAACCCTGTCATCACACATTTGTCATTGTCCGGACAACACTGAAAGGCAGCTGGGTATGCCCCAGAATGCTTTGCAGGGCTGGGAGATAGGGAGGAAGTCAGTTAGCAGGTGCTAACTAAATAACTAACTAACTCAACTCACTAAATAGCACTTCATGCACTTTTCATTAATGAAAAGTGTATGAAGTGCTAGTTAGCAAGTTGAGTCAGCAAGGAAGGAGGTAAGGAAATTAGCCTGGTGAGTTCGGTGGGACCACCATCATATTAGCAGTTGGTCATTGACTGGAACATTGCTACACGGGGCATACCAGTAACACTTGAATTGAGGAACTTGCATACACCTCCATCAGTTTTACAAACTTCTTATCTTTTGTAGTTTGACATATGAAGCTGCCCTGTACTTTTTATGTCAGTTGGTCCATCTAGGTCAGTACTGTCTACACTGTTTGCCAGTGGCTCTCCAGGGTTTCAGACAGGGATCTTTTTTTCTGCCATACCCGTAGATATAAAGATTGAACTTGGGACCTTCTGCATGCAAATTTTACCACTGAGCTGGGCCCCTCCCTTCAATTATGGAGAAAAATGTAGATGTCTCATAACAAAATCCACAACCCACACCACCCGACCCTATATATGTTAGCCATATCACTCCCCATCACCTTCCAAAAAAAAAAAAGAGAGAGAGCTAAACAATACCTTATCCTTAATGGTTGTACCGGTGGCTTAATTTCTGTGGATAACTCTAAGGACAATCTGAAAATGAAACTAATAATTTGGATTCTGTTTATCTTTTGAATTAATTATTGAATCTAATTTTGATCTTAAAATAAAGGCTTTACGGTTCCTCCTGGAAGCACCTTTGTTATCTTTCTTTGGAGACACTGCACATTAATTATCAAGTCAAAGGACACCGAAATGAATAAATACAATTTAACCAAAGCGAAATAATTGTAAAGGTGGTGTTTCCAAATGCATGCACACTTGAGGCTATTAAATATTTCCAGTGGTGCATGAAAAACTTATATATTACCCTCTTTACATCTACTTTTATGTTACTATACATTCATTAATTAAAGAGCAGGAGCAAAAAAAAAAAATTATGAAGTTGATGAAAGGTTTACAGACCTTGTGACCTGCTCCAACCCCAAGGATTAGTATGGAAACTGTGTGTGACTGCAAATTATTATATTCACCTTATTAGCATAATGATTTCCCACCTTCCATGGTACTTCATTGTTATCTATAAGCTCCCAAAGGCCCTTAAGCTTGTTAATAACCATTATGGCTGTGCAATGAAGTGAATCAAGACTAAACTGAACTCACCTGAGCTTAAGTAGATTAACCCTACTCAAGTTTGATGGTGCCCATATGAATTCAGCTGGATCTTCTTGCACCAACAAATAAGGATGATACTGAAAGTGATAAAACACAAGATTTACGTGCACACACACACACAGGCTGTGTGGCAGGCAATAGAGGATGGCTGTTGTGCACATGCAAAGCATGAAGTACTTGCACGTATATGAAGTGTAGTCCTGCCATGACCAGGTTCTCCTCCAACCTGTGTTAGTCCTTCCCTACCCCATTCTGATGTCAGCTCACCTGACTGGTTGGCTTCCAGTTGGCCAGTTGTGTGGGGACTTGCTACAAGGGACCCTCTGGGCCAAGGGTCTCTGGGAACAACTGAATTGGCCATGGGATGCAAGATGGAAGCCCATGTGAGCCGTGCATAAACTCTTCCTCCTTCCCCATTGTCCAACCAATCATCCTTGCTTCTCATTGGCTCTCTGAATGAGGATTCATGGGGAGCATCCCAATTGGGCTGTCACTTCTTTGTGGGCTGTCTCCTTCCTCTATTTATACTTGAAGGGAAGCAATGGAAAAAACATATTCATCCACTTTACCAAAACAGTGGGAGTGGGGGGGCTTCAGGGTCAGCTGGGCGAGCCCTCAGCTAATGCAGCACATGGCCTGTCTCTATGGTGAGTCAGCCTGCTAATTAGGCAACATTTTGAACTCAGCTGTATGATCCAGCTGACCAGCATGAGCTGAGAATTGTTTGCAAATCAAATATGGGGATACTGAAGGGAGAGTATTGGTCTACTGTTTGCTGATATCTCAGTGTCCCTTAACAGTAACTTAGGAGTACTTGCCTTTTGGGGAAGTAGTTGAGGCTTTATGTGAGGCTTATCAAATCCCTCAAGCAATTTAGACCAGTGGTTCCCAACCTTTAGGAGCCCGAGAACCACTGAGACAAAAATTGGAACTGGTGTGGACCGCATGCAACCAGGCCTTCCAAGAGGAAATCTTTCAGGGGGTACAATGTTTCTTTTGGGTCCCTTCCCAAAGTAGATGCCAGTTCACAAGTGCATGTTTATCACTTGATCACTGCAGCATCAGATTGTGAATTTATCTGGTGGGCCACTGTGAGGTACAGGAAGCTGAACTAGATGGGCCTTGGCCTGACCCAGCAGGCTCTTCTTATGTTATGTTAATTGTAGGTTCATTTTCATTTTTTTTCCTTTTGCACTTCATTTCATTTGCTTTTGTTCACATTCACTTTCATTCATTTTGTTTACAATTTGATTTTTCATTATCGTTTTCACTCGATTTTGTTTTACATTGATTTAAATGAAGACCCATCCCATTCACTGGTGCTTATCATGTTGCCATTTTCAAACCAAATTTCATTACATTTTGGGGGCTTACACTGCTCGCTTGCCGTATCCTCTGTGGAGATGTTCAGAGAGATTAGATAAGAAGAAACTGATTATATAAGCAAGTTAAAAAAATGAATTTGTTTTTCATTTCTTTTCATTTTGCATTAAGTTCAGTGGAGACCAACCCTGTTTTCTGATGCTAGTAACTTTGGTGTTTTCTGCTCAAAGAGTATGGACTTAGCAAAGATTGGATTACTCCCTTAGGGCTTCATACCCGTGACAGCAGTCACAATCACAAACAAGACTAGGCGGATGCACATGGCCTGGCCATCACTGCAAGTGGCAAGTGGTGGTAATAATAATAATAATAATACAGGTATTTATATACCGCCTTTCTTGGTCTTTATTCAAGACTTTATTCAAGGCGGTTTACATAGGCAGGCTATTTAAATCCCCGTAGAGATTTTTAAAATTGAAAGAAGGTTCTATCTTCCAAGAACCACAACATTCAGATGTTTCTTTCTGATCTGGTTTCACATTCTGGCCTCCACCCTCCCATGCTCAGAGCAGATGGAATAACTCAGCTCAGCATGTCAGCTGCTTCAAGGTCGCACGATGACAGTGGCCTCGAACTGGCGACCTTCGGATGTTATCTTCAGGCAAATGGAGGCTCTACCCTCTAGACCTCCTGCCCTGTACAGGTGGTGGAACAGGATGGGGAAGGGCTGAGGGTGGGCAGAACAGAGAGGGGATGGAGTGGGGAGGAGGGCAGATTGGACCCAGGAGGAGGGCAGGTTCAGTGGCAGTGGCCCTTCCTGGGCCCATCCACCAGCATGAATGAACTCAAACTTGAATCATCCATAGAACTGATGTGGGTCTGAGTTGACCCATGGTAGCTACTGGGGCTTACTAGAGGCCATAGGAGGCCTCTAAAGACCGTAACTCCACATGAAATACAGAAGTTGCACTGGCACTGCTGCATCACTGTGTAGAGCAGTGGTTCTCAGATGTTTAGCACTGGGACCCACTTTTTAAGAATGAGAATCTGTCAGGACCCACCAGAAGTGATGTCATGACCGGAAGTGACATCATCAAGCAGGAATATTTTGAACAATCCTCGGCTCCACTCCTGCCCACACTTACCCAGGACTAAGTCCATTTACTATCATTGTTAAAAGCATATGCATAGCAGCCTGTTAAAAGTACAGAGCTGTAACATTTCCCCAGATGCAGTCACATACCATGGTAGCACCAAGCCTAATATATTAAAATAAAATATTGAAATGAATGGGGACCCACCTGAAATTGGCTCACAACCCACCTAGTGGGTCCTGACCCACAGTTTGAGAAACACTGGTATAGAGAGTTAGGACTGGGCTGAAAGAATTGCATTTATTTCAGTGACATAAATTCAGCAGCTCTTCTGCTCCTTCAACCTACTGTGTTTCCCATCCAATTGATATGAATGTTTCAGGTAGTCTACTACTCCATTAAGGCACTACATCGGAAAAAAAATCAGCTATATAAGGAATATATTAGCTCTTCTCAGATTTAATGAACTTGGTTAAATTGGGTTCAGTGGAGAATTTGGTTTTGTATGAAGTTGTGTCCGAGTTGTGTGTCCTTTTTAAGCCATTTCTGCCCAACGTTGCATATACACAACAGGGACCAAATGTGTATACCTGTGGACCAAGCAAAAATGGGTTAAACTCCAATAAAATGAGATGCATTTCCCCAATGTTCCCCCCCCCCCAAATACTTAATGGAATGGTAGTACTTATTCAATGGGTTCCTTTTGTCCAAGCTCTCTAATAGTTTGTACACATGATGTCTTGATGTTTAGTATAAACCTAGAAAACTTTGTGCAGTTTGACTAGAAAATGACATTATGAGCATCTGTTGATGGGGTGGTTCTCCACTAAAATCAATGTGAAACAAAAATGGTTTCCCATTCATTTCCCTTCATTTGAAAATGGATGGGACACATTCATTTTCACTTCCATTCATTTTGAGTGAAGCAGGGCTGTGTTCTTGCGCCAACCTTGTTTGGGATTTTCTTTGCTGTCCTGCTGAAGCATGCCTTTGGAACTGCAACAGAAGGCATCTATCTCCGGACCAGATCAGACGGAAAGCTCTTCAACCTCTCCAGACTGAGAGCAAAGTCCAAAGTTCAGCTGAAATGTCTGCGTGACTTCCTCTTTGCTGACGATGCAGCTGTCACTACCCACTCTGCCAAAGATCTCCAGCAGCTCATGGATCGTTTTAGCAAGGCCTGCCAAGATTTTGGACTGACGATCAGCCTGAAGAAAACACAGGTCATGGTTCAGGATGTGGACTCACCTCCCTGCATTACAATCTCTGAGCATGAACTGGAGGTTGTCCATGACTTTGTGTACCTTGGCTCAACGATCTCCGACACTCTTTCTCTCGATACCGAGCTAAACAAACGCATCGGTAAAGCAGCTACCACGTTTTCCAGACTCACAAAGAGAGTCCGGTCCAACAAGAAGCTGACGGAACATACCAAGATCCAAGTCTACAGAGCTTGTGTCCTGAGTACACTTCTGTACTGCAGCAAGTCATGGATTCTTTGTTCACAACAGGAGAGGAAATTGAATGCATTCCACATGCACTGCCTCCGACGCATCCTCAGCATCACCTGGCAGGACAAAGTTCCAAACAACACAGTCCTGGAACGAGCTGGAATCCCTAGCATGTATGCACTGCTGAAACAGAGACGTCTGCGTTGGCTCGGTCATGTCGTGAGAATGGATGATGGCCGGATCCCAAAGGATCTCCTCTATGGAGAACTTGTGCAAGGAAAGCGCCCTACAGGTAGACCACAGCTGCGATACAAGGACATCTGCAAAAGGGATCTGAAGGCCTTAGGAGTGGACCTCAACAGGTGGGAAACCCTGGCCTCTGAGTGGCCCGCTTGGAGGCAGGCTGTGCAGCATGGCCTTTCCCAATTTGAAGAGACACTTGGCCAACAGTCTGAGGCAAAGAGGCAAAGAAGGAAGGCCCATAGCCAGGGAGACAGACCAGGGACACACTACACTTGCTCCCAGTGTGGAAGGGATTGTCACTCCCAAATCAGCCTTTTCAGCCACACTAGACGCTGTGCCAGAACCACCATCCAGAGCGCGATACCATAGTCTTCCGAGACTGAAGGTTGCCAACAGCAGCTTAGGGGAAATTTCCCAGTGAGAATTTCTTCAGCACTAAACCCTTCAACAGAAATTAAAGTTGCATAAGAGCACCATGTTTTTGTGCAGCTCCCATTCATTGCAGTGGGACCTGTGCAAGAGAAAGTCCTACTGGTTTCTGCCTTGTGTAAAAATGAAAGGTAAATAAAATGAATCTGAATTGCTTTCTGTACTCAAAATGACCCCAGCTCTTTTAGTAACGGAATCTGATGACATCATCTTTTGGCAGCCCTGATCTTTAACCCAGTTTGATCTAAAGCAGATTCTTCTGGAATGATATCATTAAGGTAAATCCCTGAATAGAGAGTGAACCATATCCATATAAGCCATTTAAGGGTATTACGTTACTGAGAATTATCTCCCCAATATTTTCCTTGTGCAGTGCAAACAATGTGAAAATTGTCGTTAAAGGTCCCTACTCAAGTGAACTTTATCGCTGTGTTGTTGGAGACATCTAATATCCTAATTATGGCTAAAATAATTTTTTAAAACATGCAGGTGGAAAGGTTTACTACTATAGCAGTTTTTATAGGGTGTTACTAATATTAAGAATTGAGGAAGAATTTTACCAGAGTTTGTGCTTTTTAAAAAAAAAAAAATTAATGCACGGTTTATTTATACTTGTAATTTTTGCAGTAGGTAGCTAAGGGTTCCTGAAAATGTGAACACTTTCTTGAATGAAACGGAGCAAATATAACATTAATTGACCCCTGTGCATTCATACATTCCTCCCCCACCCCTTGCATGTGTCTTCTCCCCTTTCATTGTTAAAGCTAACCATAGTTAGAGTCACATCTGCAACAGCATTTTCACTGATCTCAAATGGAGTCTACAAACCTGATTCTCACTATAGTTGCATATTTGGAACCAACCATGAAAGTGAAATCACCAGAGCAAACATATAGCTAACCATAGTTAGCTTCAGAACCAAAAGGGTGGGGAGAATTCATGCACGACAGATGCAGGGAGAAGACGTGCCTATAACAAAGCCCTGATTTCCTAACCATTGTTGTATCAAAGCACAATATGCAAAGTTGATTATGCATGGTTGCAATAATCCATTGCAAAATGGTTGCAAACAATATGCATGGTTGATTGCTGTAATCTGGAGTTTTCAAACCAGGTTAAGGACCCTAATATTTGTACATGAGAAGGGGAACAGCTTGCACTTTCCTGATCTATGACTGGTCATATTAGAGGTGGCCTCTCCTGAACAAGATTTAGGTTCAGAAATGAATTTTGAATGTTCTAAATCCCCCCTCCAAGAAAAGACAAAACCCCAAACCTCAGCTTCCAAATCAGAGCTCAGAGAATCTGAATCCCAGCTTTGCCAGCCTTCCCACCTTACCAGCCCCCAAACACACCCTTTACTTACCCAGTAGCAGTGAGTACTTCCTTCTCTTCCTTTTCAGTCCATGTGATTTTGGGGAGGGAAATCTGAAAAAGATTTTAAAAAAAATTTCTGGCTGATTGTTTTCCCTGCCCAATGTCAGTTCTTTCTTGGAGTGAATGTTTCCAGCAGCTTTTGATGTTTTCTTTAAATCAATCTACCACTTTATATTTCCCTTTACCTTAAGTAACCATTCTTCCTCATCAAAATGATGTTTTTAAGCCATAATACACAGAAGTATGACAATTTCTCGGGAACACCTGCTTCCATCTTTCTGACATATTTCAGGGAACTTTCATAGGGTCAGCTCTGCACTTTCTGTTACTCTGGTGTAAACTGGACACAAAGCAGAGTCATTATAAGGTGAAACCTTGAACACTGATATTATGGATAATGCCTGAACCTCAAGACCATTTGAACCCAAATCTACTTCTATTTTATTATTCAGATAAGAGTTCTTTTGTATCAAACTCCATTAGAATGTCATCTGTTTTATGTAATGCACCATTTGAATTGCCTCTGGAGATTAACATTTCAGAGATTGTCCTTTTTTTTCTCAAGGGTCCATATTTCTATCATAATGAAAGCCATCATGTGAAAGTATTGAAAAAGCAGAGGCCTACCACCATCCATTCATTCATTGGCATCCTTCAGCCTCGGAAGACTATGGTATCATGCTCTGAAAAGTGGTTCTGGAACAGCGTGTAGTGTGGCTGAAAAGGCCAATTCGGGGGTGCCAATCCCTTCCACACTGGGAGCAAGTGCAGTCTGTCCCTGGTCTGTCTCCCTGGCTATGGGCCTTCCTTCTTTGCCTCTTTGCGTCAGTCTGTTGGGCAAGTGTCTCTTCAAACTGGGAGAGGCCATGCTTCACAGCCTGCCTCCAAGCGGGCCGCTCAGAGGCCAGGGTTTCCCACCTGTTGAGGTCCATTTCTAAGGCCTTCAGATCCCTCTTGCAGATGTCCTTGTATCACAGCTGTGGTCTACCTGTAGAGCGTTTTCCATGTACGAGTTCTCCATAGAGGAGATCCTTTCGGATCCGGCCATTGCCCATTCTCATGACATGACATGTCTCTGTTTCAGCAGTGCATACACGTTAGGGATTCCAGCTCATTCCAGGACTGTGTTCAGGATTCCAGCTTGTTCCAGGACCACCATCCACAGCACCTGAAAGTCAGCAAAGGATTTTGCATACAAGTCCAACCTTGTTACACACAGATATTTTATACACATATTTGACTCAACACGAATGGCCCCTGCAAATGAGAAGGAATGTGCTGATCCCTGGAGAAGGGGAAAAATGCACCCCTTTAAAATGCTTTTCTTACTGTTGTAGAGATTTTTATCTCAACATGATGAGGGGCCCTTTAAATTAAAGGAAAATTGTCCTTTACAATAGTTAGAGAGAGGGCAGCCAGCTGACAATCCATCAATCATTCTCTCTCCAAGCAACCCCCTCCCTTCCCATCTGAACACATGAAAGAAAGATAATCCTTTCTAAGGGCCTGGAGAGAGACTGATTGTTGGATTGTCATCTTAATGACTATCTTAACATCACAAAAGTCAACAAGGCTGTTTTTAAATCACCTGAGCAAAGGGTCTTTGTTTTTTAAATTGATTTGCTATAGTGTGATTTTTGCCATTCAAGTGAGTTCTTGCCATCCCCTCCCGGAATAATGAGACTCAACCTGTATTCTCTTTTTCTTCATTCCTCCAGCTAAACAAGATGGTAATTTTTTCTGTATCATCACATCTTTCCATAGATACTGAGATTTAATCTGCTCCTTCAAAAACACAGTTCAAAGAAGCAGACTAATGTCTTTCTATGTTGCTTTCATTCATGAGTCAGATTTGACTATCGCCAGTTTTCTTTCTCATTGTAGTGGAGTGTATATTTTAAGGGTACAAAGCAACTTTTTTGTTCAACAATAATATGTTTTACCATTAATTCCACCTTTATGGTTTGGTAATCAATTTTGATATTAGACAGGTGGGCAGCCTCATCCTATGGTGGGGCACCACCAGTGGCCCACATGCTGTCCTAGCAACACCGGTCACAAACATGTTGTGAGGCACACTATGAAGGCCAGGATAGGAGAGGTGCCATGGAGAGGCCAGCACCTGTTGATGCTGGGCCACCATGCCAGCTGGAGGACCTGCTGGAGTGTGCAGTGGTAAGTATCCCACTGAGTGGCAGAAAGGCGTTTCTGGGCAGGGAAGGGCAGGAGGAAGTTGGGGAGAGGGTGAAACTGGGTGGAGGAGAGCAACATGGGGGCAGTTCAGGCCAGGGAGGGGATAGGGATGGCAGCTCCAGCATGTCATGCTATACAACTTCCAGAAAGCACCAAGCATGTCCAGAATGCTCATTCCAGCGGCGCTATTAGGAGAGGGCCGACAGTTATGTATACCCATTTCCTGGAATTTGGTCCATTGACTATTTTGAACCAGTCCGATAATGGTGGAAAGTGGCAGATGTCTCCAACTTGTCAAAAAGAGCTTGATAGCTGCATTCTTTCGGGAACTTGGATAAAGAAAGAGTGATATTAGCGTAAAACCAGTAGAGGACTTTGGAGGTTCAAGTCTGTTCTCCTTTTGTTGACCCGGGTTTTTTCTAATGGCATGATGTCTGAAAGTTGGTGCTATACCCTGCAGGTTTAGATATGGTCATTATTCCCATCTTTTACACCAAGGAGAGGGGCCTCCTTAAATCCATCTGTAATTCCATGTGTCCCTAACATTAACCCTGGTCATGCATTCCTGGCATTGACTTCGAATACAAAGACATGTGTCTGGGGCACCTCAGTGCAGACAAGAGTGCTGAGTCAGAGTATATTGTGCTTTCTTGTTGAATCCATATCACTAAGCTTCTCAGTGGTTTCTCACTTCAATGAACAGAAACACTCTAGGAAATATTATCTTTATCAGAACTGGGCATATTAAAAATAATCCATTCATACTGTATTTATTGGAGTTAATCTTATATCCTATGAAGTCATCTAGCACCTGCAACGACACAGGGAATGAATCTTCTGACTTTCCTGCAGGCAGAGTTATGGCATTAGCAAATAAACTAATTTTGAAAAAAAAATTGAAGTAATTTGAAGCTCATTTTATGAATGATATTGGTGTGCTGCAAATGGTCCGCACGTGTGCCGTGGGAGTTTGGGGAAGGATCAATTAGGGCCATTGAGGCTGTGATCCCCCACTGGCAGTGCAGTGTATCTTATCAATTGTAAAAAAAACTCATAGTTTGCCTTGAACATTTTAGTGCCTTGTCAGTGTGCTGTAGATGAAAGAGGTTGAAATCACTGAACTATTTGCTTCCTCTTCCACCTTTGATAAAGTTGCTAAAGAAATATTGTGCTCAATTATTTCTGAAAGCTATTGAGCCTTTCTTTAGACTTCACATGAATCCACTCATCCTTAAGAAAAAAGTAGTTTTTAATCAATAATTCTGTAATTCAATAATTAATTCAAGTCAATACTACTACTACTACTACTACTACTACTACTACTACTACTACTACTACTACTACTAATAATAATAATAATAATAATAATAATAATAGGTTTGTAATCATTAATCATCCATTTAAAAAAATAACATAATAAATTACAGATCGTCCCTCGTTAAAGAAAAAATATGTGGATAAAAAGTGGCTCAGAATTGGGCTGTGTCTCTCTACATCCGTAAGAAAAGTAGTTTTTTAAACTGTGATTTTAAAGGGATGCATTTTTCCCCTTCTCCAGGGTTCAGCACATTCCTTCTCATTTGCAGTGGCCATTTGTATTGAGTCAAATTTGTGTATAAAAAATTGGTGTATAACAAGGTTGGACCTGTAGTTTTTAAAACATTATAGTATTTTAAATTAATTTGCAATGTCCTTAATCTTAAACCAAATCTCCATTCAATGACTTATCGAATGACTTATCTCCATATCGAATGACTTATAACCCAATCCCTGCCTCCACACACCCCCAATGCAGTTGTGCCACCAAAGCAGGCACTACATCCTGCATGGGGGCAGTCACAGAGTTCTCCGGATAAGGGAACACACTGTGTTCCCCCGTTGTAAAACCCTCCCTGCGTCATTCCAATCTTAACTAGAATTGGTCCATGAAGCACAATCCTATGCCTGTCTACTCAGAAGAGAGCCCCACTGAGACTCCCACATAAGTGGGTATAGGATAGCAGCCTTGATTTTGTATTGATTAGATTAACCAAATTTCCCAGTTTAATAACACCTACACTACTCCAAAAGCTGAATTCAACATCGTTCAGTCCTGTTTGAAAAATGTGAGACTCCTTTTAGATACCAGATGCCCAGCTTTTTTTTCAATAGCAAAGCAACCTAAATAATTCAGCATTAATGTAGTCATTGCAGGGAACATAAACATCTTTGTCCTGGTAAAAGAATTCAAGAGTGCTGCTGCTGTTTTTAACAAGTGCAAGATAGAGGTGAGAGGAAACCTGGTATTGATTTCTGCATCGCCAAAGAGAAACTGACCATCGAAAACATGAGCAGCTGAAATTCAAAGTGCAGAGAGGTAGCACTTTGCACAGGAAGTATCTGAAACAGTCCATGTCAGCCCAGTAGTAATTGGTTCTTTGAAGCTGCAAATGTGAGAAGTGATGAACATTCATCTTTAAAGCATGCTGGGTTCTCTGAGAGGGGTTTTTGGTTCAAGAAAGAATGTGCAGTTATGTGAAACCTGACCCTGAGGTCTCTGGAAGTTTGGCTTAGGTTAAGCTGGCAGTGACCTTGTAAATTTAGACAGCTGCTAGACTACCACTAGGAGCAAATTATTACAGCAATTGTGGTTTCTTGTGACTAGACCGAAAGCAAAAGGACACCTCTTTAAGCCTTGCTGGGTCAACTTTCACCTCCACAGCAGCCCTGCAGAAAGACAGAAGCAACAGTACCGTATGACTTCAGGGGAAATGACTGAAATGCTGTAAAATGTTCAGCTATAAAGACTGCACTCCTGTGCACAATCCTACAATTCCCTCATGGGAGTGTGCCCCATGGAACGCAATGAGACTTAGTTCTATGCAGACACGCATAGGATCGGGCTGAAAGAAACATGACATCTTCCATAAACATTATGTTTTGACTGACACGTGATCATAGGTGAGAATCACCTACTGTGGAAATAAATTATAACTCTCTATCAACTTTTAAATTTTTTAATTATTTTTATTATTAGTGTTATTGAGAATATTTACATACAGCCATGCCCCAGTATCCACAGGGGTTCCTTTCCAGAACCTCCCATGGTTAAGTGAAACTGTGGATACAGGAAACGCCCCCTCCCCCCTCTGGAGGTGAGGGAAATTCCTCTCCTCTTGCCTCTGGAGGGTCTTCTGAGCCAAGGAGAGGCCACAAATGTCCACCTGTGGTCTCTGCTGGGCTCAGAAGACCCTCCGGAGGTGAGGGGTGCAATGTGATGCAGGGGGCAGCATTGTGGACCTGCACCCTGGGATGCAACAGGGGGCAGGTCCATAACTGGTTCACAGCCCAATCCTATCCCAGCTGCCCAGGCATAAAATTGGGCTCTCAGATTTAGACACATTTAGGAGCTTACCTAATCAGGCCTCCCTACCTCAGAACTATAGCTCATTGATGGGTTGCAATGGTTTTCTATGACTTCTAGTTATAGTACAGCATTTTATATAAATTCGATATTTTTAGAGCGTGTGTATCTTTCTGGGCATAAGCAAAAATAATATTAAGGCTATTAAATGAAAGTCTAATATGAAGTGCTTTAGTTTTAAAAAATTACAAACCACATTAAAATGAATATTTGTCAGGCCTGCGCTACTGGCAGATGACTTGATTTACTCGGAAATTAGCAAAACATATGGATGAACTGCAATTCATCCTGAAAGGCATAAATCACCCACTGGAAAAAAATAAATAAACACCGTGGTGCACACCATGGACAGAATATGTCATGTAACTTCTTGGATCATGGGAATTACCTGCTGACTCAGATGCATCCTCCACTAAATCAAGTTTAACCATCTTGAAGTTGGCCATATCACTGGAAGGAAAGGAAAAAAAAAAATAGCATATAATGCTTTATTTGTGGGCAATCCATTCAGGTTGATCTTGAAGTTTCATTCCCATCTCCTAAACTTAAAGCTGCTTAACCACCTACCATCCCACTCTTTTTTCAGCACTGGATATTGATCAGATTTTCCAGAGGTGACTAGTTTCCTCTCCCAGATTTCCATCTTATTAACAGTTGCTGCCCTCAGACAGAAAGCCCAGTGCAAACATCGGGCAGCCCCCTGTGATCAACTGCAGGAATTCATGAGACCAGCATGCTTGCAACTTAATGGGGATTGCATGGAGACACTGGTTGTATGAATGGGTGTCTCCATACTGATGTTTGTGCAGCCCCATGTCCTGTTTTGAACCACGGCAGTTGTACAGTTCACAAAAGCTGAGAGTGTACTGAGCTTGTGTGAACCCAAGTGTGAATTCATGCAAGTGGGAACTTCTACACAATCCTGGCCAGCTTGTGAACCTACTGGCAAGTTCTACAGCTACCTTAATGTGATGACCATGCCCCCAGAGCCGTCAAGGGGTTGGGCTTCCCCCAGGGACCTGCACGAGGCTGCAAACCTACCCCGTCAGCGTAGATCACAAGGAGTCGAGAAGAGTGGTTTGCTGACATGATTTAATTGAGTAATTGCTTTCACATTCATTAGGGGCCCTGTTACTTCACAGGAGCCCCAGTAATACGTCTCAGTAGGATAGGTGAGGATAGGTAGCCTCAGTAGGATAGGTGGCAGAGTCTTTATCGGCCCTCCAGGTAAGTAGTGGGGTTGTCTCGCTGCCTCTCTTGGGTCTTTTCCGGTTGGGGGTAGTAGATCAGGGTGCCCAGTGGTAGGGTACTGGGGCGGCCTGGGGTCTTGCCAGCCTCCCTGGTAGGTTTCCTGTCTGCCTCAGATGCAGGTAGCCCCAAAGTGTGGGTTGGGGTGAGGCTGGATGACCACTGGGGTACCCGGAGGGGTTGCTGCTGGCTGCTGCTGGAGCTGCTGCCAACCCAGGGGTCCTCTGGGGCCGCTGCCAGCACTTTCCCCCAGGGTTGGTTGGCAGGCCAAAGGGGGCTGTAGGGCTGTCTGCCGGCTCCAGTCCTCCACCCCCTTTCCCAGGAGCCTTGGGAGGTGCCTCCTCTCTGGCCAGTGGCCAGGCTCCTTATGAGCCAGCTTGCCTCCTCTCTTGGCCCTGCCCCTTCCTGTCTCTAGTCAGTCCTGAGATCTTGTGGGATCTCGGGCCTCCCTATATCAGGGCAGCGCACAAGCATGTTTGCACACGGCTGTGGAGTGGCCGTTGGAGGCAGTCGGCGTCCAGCGCCTCGCCCGATGGGCAACCCAGCAGCACCAAGTTGCTGCTCTTGGACCCCGCACCAGTCAGGGATCTCCTCTGCTGGCCGGGCTTGCTTCCCCTGGCCTTCCCCTTCCCACGGGTCCTCCGCCTGCCTCTACCTTGCTGCCCCCCCCTCCTGAGGGTCGTTCTCTGCCCAGGTAGGTACCTGGGTGACACTTATGAAGATTGCACAATATCTGCACTGGGTCTGGATCACCAAGTAGCACCAGGTGAAGAACACTCCACATGGGCCATCTATCTAGTTGTCTTCTTCATACCTCTTCTTGGTTATTATACTGAGAAAAAGCTGAAACCACCATTTTTTCTGAAATAAACCTCAGCATGCTGGGGGAAAGATGTACATGGCCTTTCTTCTAATCATGTGGGAGGCAGGTCAGTTGGACAGATCATCTGAATTGGCCCAAAGACGTGCATCGTGCACAAAAATCTAATTATGAAGTCAAAACATGCAGTAGTAGAGCAGTCCATGGGGGGGGGGTTCAAACAGCATCACCTGCACAATCCCTATATTGTGATCACTGAATCTCACGAAGTTGTAAAGCTCAAAAGCTAGCTTGCCCCATTTTGGGCACAATCCTAACCCCTTATGTCAGTGCCTTCCAGCACTGACATAAGGGCAATGCAGCTCTGAGGTAAGGGAGCAAACATACCCTTGAGGAGGCCTCCATGAGTGACACCCAACTGCAGGATGCAGCACACGTCCCATTGGCACCGCTATGCCAGTGCTGGAAAGCACTGACATAAGGGGTTAGGATTGCGCCCATTGTGATTGTTGGACCCAACAAGGGGATGATACTACTTGTGTTTTTTGCAGTCAAGCTGAATTATGCTTGCTGTAATTTTTCATAAATTATAAGAGAACAGGGTGATGCTTGTGCTGAATATTAAAGGTTGCATCACTGAGGTCTCTGGTTCAAAGGATCTCCAGCAGTAGGGCAGGGAAATACCTCTGTGTTAGAATTTGGTGAGTGCTGCCAGTCAATGTCTGGGCTAGATGGACCAATAGCCTGCTTCAGTATCAGGCTGCTTTGTGTCTCCATAATCACTCCAGCTCACTAAGCTTTGGGACTTGTCATCAGTGGTTCAACGATACCTTCCAGCAGATCACACACAGCAGCGTGTTGTCCGGCAACCCCATAATGCTTCCCAGAGGAGAGACTTTGACATGGCATTAAATCCTTAAATGGGCTATTAGAACGTTTCAAACATATTTGCATAGTGCCCTGCTCCAGATTGTGAGCAACAGCTGCATACTTCTTTATCTGGGGATGTGTCACACCATCTTCTCCACCTGCACACAGAGGTCTGCAAAGGTTATTTGCTTTAACCGGAGCAAACATGAGATCCATTCATGTGCCTGCTTCAACTCCTTTGGTATCTTGGAATAGGCACACACAACGTTGTTTATTTTTATTTTTTTTTTAATGTCACCTGCAGTTGGTATCTCAGAAACTGAGTCACACCATTCACAGAAGCGCAGCCTACAAATGCAACAGATAAAGCAGGGCAGGATTCAATGAAATATAAGCACTTTTAAGACTCCTTGATTTCCATGAGGGAGTTAAGTATCAGCTTATATCTCTTCCGCTGATGTCCGCAGGCCTTAGCAGTCTTCAAATTTAGATCCAATCTATTGATCAATCAATCATTTTTAAAAAAATTCAGTTAGAGGGCTATGAAACTAGGCAGCAAAGAGAATGCCATTGTATGACTAGGAATAATCTAACTTGTTTCTCAGAGCTTTTCCACATTAGCTGATCTATGAATGATTTGTGCCCTTCTGTCTCTTTCAGTACTGCCATTCATGGCAAATCCCTGGTTTTTAGCACTGGTTCCAACAATTCTGAAGCCCACAAGTGTGATGCTTTCCATGTTCTGTTGCATAGAGGGTGGATGATGCCCATGTGACCCCCTTCCCAGCCTGTCCTCACCATTTTGAATGGTTCCTTTTCTCCCTCTCCCTTCAAATTCCTCATCCAAACCCTTGCAGAGGTAAAACTCCAGAGGTAAGTTTGTGCGAGGGTGGGGGAAAAGTCAGCAATGCGATCCCTAGAATCTCACCGCTGCAGGGGCAGGGGGGCTTTTTAAATACATCTTACCTTCTGCCAGGCTCTGGAGGGGGTGTGTGGAAGTGCTCTTCAGGGCTCCTTTCAGCTTGTGAAAAGTGAAAATAGTGACAGCCATCATGACCCACTTCCGGGTTCACGACTGAAACCTGGAAGTAGGCTGTGAAAGCTATTTTCACATTTTACAAGCTGCAGGGATCCCTGAAGAGCACTCTGCGGTGCTCCCCACACCCCCTAGACCCTGGCAGAAGGTAAGGCTTGTTTTAAAAAGCCCCCCTGCCTGTCAGTGGTGTGATCTTGGGGATCACATTGCTACCTTCTTCTTCTCCAGCCCTTAAGGGTGCATAGGCTGGCACTCTAAGGCTGGGATGCTAAGGCTGGGGCATCGCAATGCCTCAGTTTGCAAACAGACAAAAGGCACAAGCCTCAACAGGGGATGCTGCTTACTTACCAGTATCGACCTTCTGGAAGGACGCCACAGATGAGAGCTCTCTCATGCCGATCGATGACTTCGTGGACTGGTTGGCTAAGCTCATCACGTACCTGAAACAGAGGAGGAAACTGAGGCAAGAGGAGGAACGACAGGTCCGGGAGACCAGGTCCAGATCGACGGGCGATAAGAGGAAACCTTGAGGCGTGACCAGACGCAAGGCTGGCAACGAGAGCATGGACGACAGCGAAGGAGATGACGATGACGGAGATGACCAGAGGAGTCCTTTTGGCATCCAGGGGACCGCCTCTGTGGAGGTGTCCCCGCAAATGGGTGAGGAACGTCGTAAGGGAAAGCGATAGACCCCGGCAAAGGGAAAGGGGGGCAGAAGCGGCCCTCACACGATATTGCAGTGGGAGAAGGGAGGAGGGGACAGATAATCTAGAATGAGTAGTGTCAGCGCAACTTCAGATCCAGAGTCCCTACCCCCTCTGCCCCTCAGCTGGGGGTCAGAGGCTGAGATGAGGGAAGAAGAGGAGATGGAACAGGGAAAGGAATTGGAACTGGGAAAGGAGAAGGGAGGAGAAGGGGAAGAGATGGAACTGGAAAGGGAAGGGAAGAAGGTGGTGGAAAGGGTGGAGGAGATGGAGAGGGAGAGGGTGGAGGAGGTGGAAAAGGGGCTGAACCAAACATCCAAAGGGCAGCATACTTTGGTCGTCTCTGTTTTACCTTTAACCTCCGAGGAAGCAGGATGCAAACCCGAGGAATTTAGTCGTGTTCCAGAGACACAGAAAGATGTTTCAGAGACATTGAAGGACAGAGATCCGTTGGTGAGACCAACACAGGCGTCTGAGAGCGGACAACTGCTATGGACAAGGACAATGTCGGAGCTGAGACTGCAGGGAAGTCAGCTCGGACTACGGACCTGGGAGCCAGGAGAAAGCAACCTCGCCCTGAAGGCTCTGCTAACAGACCGAGAGATGCCGTGAGTAACTCTGACGCACCACTCGTCAGGGATCGTTCTCTTCCCAGCCCCAGCGACGGGGAGGGATGACAACCCTCAAAAAGACAACAGACCAGCACAAGAAACCTGAAGGCTCGGGAGGTACCTCCCACGCGAAGGCCGCAGCCAGAGGTATTTCCTACGTGAGGGTCACATCCAGAGGGGAAGGCATGGTACTGGACGTGGGAACACCTCAAACAGAGGGGCCCACTGGGTCCCTGAGATGGAATTGTTTGAGGATGATATGTTTTTGGAAAGTTTTTACAAATCCATGCCCAAGGAAAGAGACCCACTGCAGCATTTTGTAGTCCGAATGCAATATAAAGGGCGAGAGGTGGAGCAGAAACTGTCTAGGGATTATGTAGAAATAGAGTTCTTGGAAAGATATTTGAATTTCCCAAAAGAAGAAATTCTGGCGATTATCATCCCAGCAGGAATGAAGGAGATAGACCTTTGTTTCATCTCCGAAAGGGCCTATCAGCACTTCTGGGAACTCTTTAGAGCCGTTTCAAAGTTTGACGCGAGCTTTCTGCAAGAGTACAATGTTATCCCACTCTTCACAGGAGAAACAAAGGTTTTAACAGTGTTCTTTAGAACCACTGTTATCCTGTTGGAGGATCTCAACTGCTGGCTAAAACAGAGGTGCAGAGTGTTAATGCCACCAGAAAAGAAAATAGACAACCAAGGGTATTGGACGGGGGAGTTTAGGGCAATTATTTCACGGGAGAGGGATCTGTATATGGGCCAAATCAGGCACCTCCCAAGATATTTCTGCATGGGAGAGGAGGCACCACCAGGTATAGCGGCCAGCCCCTGGCATGCTTTCAATGTGGGGCCTTTGACCACATTAGGAAAAACTGCTTATCGCAGCTGTGCTCTAAATGTGGGGTCAGGGGACATAGGATCAGCATGTGTTGTAAAGAGGTGACCTGCAGTCTATGCCTCAAGTCTGGACATGCTTACAGATAACTGCCCGAAATCCGAGTTCAACAAACGATACCTGGAGGTTTTCCGAAGGGACATGGAGAGAGCGCCGGAGGTGAGGATCAAGGATGACCTGATGCGACAGGGACGGGAGGAGGAGGAGGAAGACAGAGAGCCCTTGGGAAGGGAGGAAAGGAGGGAGTCAGTGGCCGAGGGCTCGGGAGGAGTGGATGAAAGAGAGTCGGACACCCAGAGACAAGAACAGTGGGAAACTGCAAATAGGAAGAAGAGAGGTGGTATGAGATCTAGAACGCAGTGCCAAGAAACCCTGTCCCAGGCTCCTGTGGGGGCCAACAGGTTCCAGGTACTTCCAGGTACTTCAGACGCAAGAGGAGGAAGAGACAGAGGCGATGGAGGAAGAAGAAGAGGGTCGACACAAAGGATCCGAGGAACAGAGGAAAGTACACACAGGTGAACAAAAGAAGACCAGGAAAAGGCAAAATGAGAATGATCATTGCCACTCCCTCAGGGAGACGGGGACCCGGGGGGAAGACCCTAAGCCAAGAAATCAAGAAAGAAAGAAAGAAGGTGAGAAGGGACTCCCCGCCTCCGGAGGATGCGAAACAAAAGATTTTTCTGGACCTGTGGAAGGAGCGGGGGAGTAAATATAAGCATCTGGTTGAAACCAATAAATTCCTAAAGGTGTGGCAGGAGAAACAGAGAAAGAAACCCTCCACCGAAAATATCTTTGAGATCAAGAATCTGGAAGCGGAAATAACTATCACCAACGCACAGCTGGCACGGCTGGAAGAGGAGACCACAAGGCTGGAGGAGGAGATAGAGAGGGGGACAGCGTCCAAAAGACAGGTAGCCTGAAGAGAATCGCAGAGAGGAGAAGCGGCACCAAGAAAGGAAACCAATGCGACAGTGCAGAGAGAGAAGAGCCCCCTGCCCCGTCCTCCTGATCTGCAGACAAAGGGGGCGGACCGAACTGACTTTCCAGACTGGGAAGCAGAAAGCCACGCTTCAGCTGAACGTAGGGCTATTCCTCAGGACCTGAACTCTGAGGAGGTAGAATTAATGGAGGTTCAAAGATCCGACCCGTCTAGCACACACCGCACGGTGCAACAGATGGAAACGGCACAGAGATAAGCAAACTGGGCACATCAGACGTCGCCAAAGCCGTAACAGTCAAATATTTGGTTTGAGTAGGATTTTTAGTAGTAATTTTTGCATCTATTTAGATTGTGAGCCCTTTTGGGACAGGGAGCCATTTAGTTATTTGATTTTTCTTTGTAAACCGCTTTGTGAACTTTTAGTTGAAAAGCGGTATATAAATACTGTTAATAATAATTAATAATAATAATAATTTTTCATTGGAATTATGTTATTTTATTATATTTTATATCAATGGCTCAGTTAAAATTAAAAATATTAACATGGAACATGAGGGATCTGAGACAACAAGAGAGGAGAGAGGAAATTCTTGATGCCGTGAATCGTCTGACCCATGACCTCGTGATCCTGCAGGAGCTAAATTTTAAGGGTGAAGAGGACAGGAGCAGTGCTCAGAGGTTCTGGACATGGGGTCCATCCATTTGGTCCTATGAGACCAAGGGGACGGGAGGAGTGGCTATTCTAGTGCGAAACCGAGATGACCTGCAAATTCAGAGGTTGGTGGAAGTGGTCCCAGACCACCTGGTTGTCCTCGATTTTAACATCATTGGGATACAGAGGGACAGGAAGGAATATCAGAAGCACTATAGACTTGGTGCGATCTACGCCCCAATCCAGGTCGGACCTAGGAAAGAACTCAAGGGCCAAACTCAAGGGTTATGCAATCACCAACAGGTCCCTCATAATCGCCGGAGACTTCAATAACAGGTCGAGAATAGAAGACAGGCGTAATCTGAGAGATATGACAATGGGACGCCCAGCTAAAGATTGTCCTCTGACCCCTGGAAGAAAGGAACCTAAACACCTTTTTGCTTAATTTAGATTTAGAAGATAAAGTGCTTTTAATTGATAACGGGTTAGATTTTTTTCCTTTAAGTTGCAGAATGGTTTATATGAGTAATTTTCCACAGATGGCAGTTGGACGTTTTACTTACTATCACCCAATGGTGAGGTCGGAAAGCGTGATTGCTACAAATCACCTCCCCCTGGCTTTCCTCGTTTCCTGCCTCCTATCCTACTCTGGGTTTCTCCAGCCAATTCTAAGAAAAGAAGCCCCTTGGATCCTCTTCTATCCTATCTCATCCAAAGAGAAATCAGACTGTCCATCATCCAGTGATCATTGGTTCCTCCAGAGATGGAAAAGCGAGCCCACTCCCACTTCCCCCCCCACCTGCTCAATGCAAAAGCAAAACATTAACCTTCCCCTGCCCCCTGGCTGGAACGTCCCTGCTGCTTGCCCAGTCTGAATGATGGCCCCATGAGGTCTTTCATGCAACAAAAAAAGTGAGCAAGAACACCTAAACTTGAGTCTGCACATGTCGAGTTGAGTCAATGACCTCAGTCTCTAGTCATTACCCAAGTCATTGGCACAGGTGATTCGAGTATACACGAGTCAAAAAAAAAAACACGTGTTTTTGCGACTCAGACTCAATTCACCTGACTCAAGTTCCCATCCCTGCTTCTGAATAGGCATGCATAGGATTGGGCTCTAAGTGACATTAACTCCAGGCTCTGCTGTGATTCAAACCAGTCACAGACACACTCCCGCAATACCCTTCATAATTCCAGAAAGATCCCATTGGCATTTAATGGAGGTTTTATTTATAGTACTACAGTTAGCATGGGGGGGGGGCGGTGAAAAGAAAGTTGGAACTGCAGTGGAGTCTGCTCCCTGACTGTAATATGGAGATAATATTTACCTGCTTTACAGCGTTGTTGTAAAGGTTATATCAAGGTAATACCCAGGAAGTTCTCTGCCTGCTCACAAAGCACCACACAAATGCTCGGCACTGCTGTTATTATGAGCCACTTTCCCTCACTATGCTACAAAAATTTATGTGGAAGTAGAAACAAGGGGATCTGTGATAAAATGAACATAAGGAATGAAAAAAAAATGAACAAAGGCTTACACTACAAAAACTAATGAAATACTGAAATGGTGGAGGGAACTTGAACACCTCTGCTCCAATGCACACTTACTTGGGTGTAAATTCAATTGTATTTAGGGGGACTTAAGCTTGAATAAACATATGTAGGCTTTAGCTGCTGTTGAGAAAATGCTGTTGAGAGAAATGGCAAAGCTTTCTTTCAGGCATAGCATGCATCAGAATGAAGGGCTCTGGAGCACATTTGTATGAAATTTGTTACTTTCTTCCGCCTGCCTTGATTTTGTTCTTTTCTGACTAATTTCAATATAAGAAACATCCAAATGAATTCTTGAATGAAACATCAAGGAATTCTTTTGAAATGCGCTGTACCTTACAGAGGAATCATATGAAAGAAAACTCTGAACATTATGTTACATTTTGTTGAAAAGTTCTGAATAAATCAGCTTCTGTGGTAATTCGTTGCTTATTAATTTACAATAGCCCCCGTTAGGCGCTGGCTGCTTTACAAACATTTACAAAGGCACATTCTGGGGCTAAAAGAAATCATTAAAATAAGGGTCAGGCAAGAGGACTGCATTTTCAAAAGAACTGGTATGCGAAAACTATTCACACCATTGGTAAGCTGGAAGTGTGCCTCACACAGGCCAGTGAGCTGCAATCTGTGTTATATGTGTGTCAGTGTGTGTCTCTGAGGTTTGTGATCCTTGCCCTTGCCACTTCGGCAAGATGAAATAATTGTGGGAAATAAGAAAGTTTAGAAATTATATGAATTAACTCTCTCTGGTGCTTCAGCTGTGATGACTTATGAATGATGAGCACCAGCAAAATCAACATTTCAGAATCATCATTTTCAAATGATGCAAGTGATGAAGATGCATGTATGAATCAACCATTAGGGGTTCGTAATTACAGCCCACAGGGTGGATCCAACCTGCCATCCAAGTCCGACCTGTGCAGAGCTTGGCATGGGAGGCTTTGTCTCCCGCCTAAGTCACTGAGTCCCGCCCAGTTTCCGGGAGTTCCTGTCTGCTCCCCGACTGTACAGGGACTCCATGAGCCTTAGTGGGCAGCTCTACCATTCCCTGTCTGGTGGCAGCAAACTAGGCAGAAGGTGAAACTGTCCCAGCTGAGCTTCCCACGGACCACTTCTAGGAGCTGGGCAACCCAGAAGTTCAGCAGCAGGCCTGAGGAGGGGCAAGGGGCAAAATCTACCAGGCTTCCATGGCTTGACAAAAACGCTGTAAAGTATTAAACAAATGTATTACAAATGTATTACAAAATAAATTTGGGTATCTAAATCCCAGCCTACTCAGGACTGTGTTTTCACTATAGCTTCAATCCCCCCAGAATGCATTGCCAGTAGATTAAAGCTATAGTGGAAATACAGCCCAGGTCTTCTCCATAAGCACCAACATGTAATGGTACAATTCAAACATGGGAAAGTGATACCTTCAGAATAGCATTACTAGGCCCCAGTAGTAGGGCACCTAGTTCTGGTCACAGAATTCCTCGTGCATGCGAGATATCTTGGAGTAACCTGAGACCTTCTCAGAAATAATTGCCAACTCTGACAGAAGCTGATGCAGCTGTGCCAATAGGGCATCCAATGGTGTGTGTGTGTGTGTGGGGGGGGGGGGTAATCAGGAAACCTGCCCAAGATAAGTAAAAATATTTGCTACATACCTTTGCATAGACCTCGTGGTGGTTTATGGGATTCTGTGTGCCAATGCCAACTATATAGCTAGTATGTCTGAGGAAAGAAAAGGGGTGGGATGGATTCAAAAAGAAGGAATGTGATCCTGGCACAGACTGGTACTGCCTGGATCTACCCCCCCCATCCCAACGCTGAAACTCCCCCATGCATTCCCCATCCCCACCCATGACACAGCCCTGCCACCGACTTACTAGTGTCAGTGCAGCCCTGCTCCAAGGCAACAACTGCAATGTATGGGGGAACCTACCTTTCATTTTTGGTAGGGTTGGCTGTCCTTTCTATTTAAAAGAAAAAAGAGTAGAGGCAAGAGCTGTAGGCTTATAGCTGTTCTCAGTGTCTATTTCCACCATGAATTTTCCTCACAGACTACTTGAATGATGTCAGAAGGTATGTTATTCCAAGGAAGCTTTTAGGAGAAACTGTCATGCCAGGAGCCAAACACCAAGAAGATCTGCAAACCACTGCCACAGTCCTTAAGATAGCCTAATATTGATTGATTGATTGATTGATTGATTGCATCCACCCAAGAGTTATTAAGGAATTGAAGAATGAAGTTGCTGATCTCTTGACTAAAATATGCAACTTGTCCCTCAAGACGGCCACAGTGCCAGAGGATTGGAGGATAGCAAATGTCACACCGATTTTTAAAAAGGGAAGGAGGGGGGACCCGGGAAACTATAGACCAGTCAACCTAACATCTATACCAGGTAAGATGGTGGAATGCCTCATCAAAGATAGAAACTCAAAACACATTGATGAACAAGCCTTGCTGAGGGAGAATCAGCATGGCTTCTGTAAGGGTAAGTCTTACCTCACAAACCTTTTAAAATTCTTTGAAAAAGTCAACAGGCATGTGGATGCGGGAGAACCCGTGGACATTAAATATCTGGACTTTCAGAAGGCGTTCGACACAATCCCTCACCAAAGGCTACTGAGAAAACTCCACAGTCAGGGAATTAGAGGGCAGGTCCTCTCATGGATCTCATGGATTGGGATTCCTGGTTGAAGACCAGGAAACAGAGAGTGGGTGTCAATGGGCAATTTTCACAATGGAGAGAGGTGAAAAGCGGTGTGCCCTAAGGATCTGTCCTGGGACCAGTGCTCTTCAACCTCTTCGTAAATGACCTGGAGACAGGGTTGAGCAGTGAGGTGGTTAAAGTTTGCAGACAACACTAAACTTTTCCGAGTAGTGAAGACCAGAAATGATTGTGAGGAGCTCCAGAAGGATCTCTCCAAAATGGCAGAATGGGCAGCAAAATGGCAGATGCGGTTCAATGTAAGTAAGTGTAAAGTCATGCACATTGAGGCGAAAAATCAAAACTTCTCATATAGACTAATGGGTTCTGAGCTGTCTGTGACAGATCAGGAGAGAGATCTTGGGGTGGTGGTGGACAGGTCAATGAAAGTGTCGACCCAATGTGTGGCAGCAGTGAAGAAGGCCAATTCTATGCTTGGGATCATTAGAAAAGGTATTCAGAACAAAACGGCTAGTATTATAATACCGTTGTACAAATCGATGGTAAGGCCACATCTGGGGTATGGAGTCCAGTTCTGGTCACCGCATCTCAAAAAGGACATAGTGGAAATGGAAAAGGTGCAAAAGAGAGCGACTAAGATGATTACTGGGCTGGGGCACCTTCCTTATGAGGAAAGGCTACGACGTTTGGGCCTCTTCAGCCTAGAAAAGAGACGCCTGAGGGGGGACATGATTGAGACGTACAAAATTATGCATGGGAAGGGTAAAGTAGATAAGAGATGCTCTTTACACTTTCACATAACACCAGAACCAGGCGACGTCCACTAAAATTGAGTGTTGGGAGGCTTAGGACAGACAAAAGAAAATATTTCTTTACTCAGCGTGTGGTTGGTCTGTGGAACTCCTTGCCGCAGGATGTGGTGACAGCATCTGGCCAAGATGCCTTTAAAAGAGGATTGGACAAGTTTCTGGAGGAAAAATCCATTACGGGTTACAAGCCATGATGTGTATGTGCAACCTCCTGATTTTAGAAATGGGCTATGTCAGATGCAAGGGAGGGCACCAGGATGTAGGTCTCTTGTTATCTGGTGTGCTCCCTGGGGCATTTGGTGGGCCGCTATATGATACAGGAAGCTGGACTAGATGGGCCTATGGCCTGATCCAGTGGGGCTGTTCTTATGTTTTGATTGATTGATTGATTTCCAGTTTATATATTTTTCAAAAGCTCAAAGTGGCTAACAAAATTCATAAAACATAATACAAATCAATATAATCAATATAATCATAAATACATATGATAAAATTAAAATAATTAAATAACATTCAAAACATTTTGTAATACAGATACAGAAATACTGGCTCAAAGCTATGGGATGGTTTGATTGTGCCACATCCCAGCCCAGCACCAACAGGAGCAGGTAAGATTGTGCTGGGCGGTATGAAGGTGTGGGGAGGATGATGGGAGTGTAGTGGGGGGACATTTCTGGGTAGGGGGAGGGTGGAATGGGAAGGATCAGGCCCAGGAAGCGACAGGATCAGGGATGGCAGCACATGCCATATCTTAACCCTCCTCCTGGCTGGGCTGGCATTACATGGAGCTTCCCAGATTTGCACCAGCTAAATTGCTGACAGAGATCAGAAGCCCCATGGGCTTGAGTTTTACTCAGGGTAAGGGGAAAACATCCCCTTACCCCAAGGTGACCTCCACTTACCTCTTAACCTGCATTGGATACAGTGCAGGCCGTGTGGCTTGGCTTTGCAGGCACTGGTTAGGATTGGCTGCCCAAAACAGCCCCCAGGATGGGATTCAGCAGATAGAACCAAACATGATTCTTATTGACTAGGGTCACGAAGATCAAATTTAGCCCCCCAGCCCAGCAAAGTGAATCCCTTTAATTTGCCCACTATAAATGAATAATTTCCATTCACTCCTGGGAGGAAAAGTCAAATACTTCTCTTGGAGTCAAGAGGACAAAACATGCCCTCCACATTCTTAGCATGGGCGACTTCACTCACTGATAGAGCTCCTGTGGAGCAGGGGCAATGTGTTTCTGTAAACTTAGCACACAGAGACATATGCTGTACCTCCAGGGATCATTGCAATCTACACATGCATGCGCGTATTCCTCGCAATAATGATCGGCATTTTGCTAGCAGGGGAAAAAAAACCTTTGGGTGAGATTTTAATGTTGTTTGGGAGACAAGGAACAAGAACTGAGGAGACTCCACTGATGTTTGTTGCAATTCACTCGCCGAGATCACAGTTTCCACAATGGGGATGTTGAAAGAAGCTTTGCACCACGATAATATTATAGTATATCTGTGTCAAGCCTTTGTGGAAGACAATTACTTGCTTCTCAACAGCACTTTGAAGATTAACCAGCTTAAATTTGCTGTTGAAACTCTGGATTCTAACCAGCCTTCAGTAATTAATGAACCAATGCTGTGTGGCCTGGGGTTAAACCAAGTAGGAACAGGGGCAGAGGCTGTCTATCCAACCTGTGTTTCCTATTTAAAGTGCATAAATCATTGTTCTTTGATATTGTGGCACCAAAATGACAAAAGAGCCATTCAGATGTGTCCAATTTTGTCAGTCCTTCAGGTCAGAGGGGAAGATTCTTTGCCATGGCTGAAAGGTGGCAGCACTTAGGAATAGCCTTGCTGCCTGTCAAAGGAAGGTTTGGAAAAGAAATAAAATAGAGCCTACCCATTCAGACCTTTCCTGTCTCTCTTGCCTTGCATGAATTGTACTAAGATGACCATAGAAAGGTAGAAAAACATCTCCCTCCCTCCCTCACTCTCTTTCAGTTTTTTTCCCCACCAACCTAAGATGAGCATTGACCAGTGTTTTATCTGTTTATTATACCAAGTGGAGCCAAAATTGAGGGCTATGTATGATGCAGGCAGGAACATTTCAGTTTAACAGGCTAATTTAGAAAGACAGCCAGGATCACCAATTTCCAGTATGGCAATTTCTGCAGCCAGGCGAGAAGATTAAAACAGAATTGCTTTGCTGGATGGGATCAAAGACCCATCTAGGCCAAAGGCAACCAGTGAGCTGCCCCACAAATTCACAAGCAAGATAAGAAGATGTTGGTGAACCCGTCTGCTGTGAATTCCTCAGCATCTGCTACATGGAGGTATACTGTGTTTATACATGGAGGTTTGATTTGGCCTTTTTCTTATCTCCTTTTAAAGCCAAGTAAGCTAGTGGCCACTACCGTATCTCACAGTAATGATGTTAATAAATTAATGACATTTTATGTGATCCAGCTGCACGGGAAGAGTCCCAGTTGAATGGTATAGAATTAAAAAGAATATTCTCAGCCTCACAATATTATCAGACCTCTGTCATGTCTCCTTGTAGCCATCCTTTTTCTAAACCAAGAGCCTCAAATGCAGTCACCTTTCCATACTTTTCATACAGGGAAGGTGCTTATGCACCTTGATCATTTTAGTTTCCCCTTTCCCTACCTTTGCTGGCACTATGATGTCCTTTTTGATTGGGGATTTCTTAATTGACATTCTGTTCTGGTCCTCCCAATCTCTGTCCCCTACTTTATTATCCAGTCCCTTCATCTAGATCAGAGCATCCAGAAACATCACCACTGTACATTTTAATTTCTACCCACCATTTAAAGTTGAAAAAGGAGGAACCCAACACAGAATAATCATACGAGGAGCTTCTGGTAGCCTAAACATTCTCATCACCAAAGCAAAAGGACAGAGCCCATAGTGAATATAGAGAGAAAATCACTAGAGGAAAAATGAAATGCCATCAGTATGATTTTTTATTTACCAAGCACCGATTTCCAGCAACATTATTCCTCTTAGTCCTTGAGGAAGTAATATACTCTCACCCTTAAAACGCTGTAAGTAGTCGATAATCCATTATTACAGTAAGCCGTACACTCTCACAGTAATTATCTAATAACCCTTTATAAAAGACCGTAGCTTCCTAATCTGTTTATAATTATCATTTCAATGATCCTGCGCATTAATCTCTGACCTTCAGCAACTCTGACCTGATCTTAATTAGCTCTAATATCAAATCATCTCTATATAAGAAACTAGCCATGACCAAATGAATGAACCCCAGGTACAGTTAATTTCGGGAGCAATTATCTTTCCATGTAGAGAGATTTAAATGATTATCTGCACAATTTCACACAGTTTTATGTAATTCCACAACATTATAAATTCTGTTTTAAATCATATTTCAAAGGCAGGGCTTCGCCGACTAGCTTCGTATCATATACTAAGCAACTAGATTAGTACATCACATTATCGCTGTATTACAGTGGATGGGTTTTGTGTCCTTGTTTTCAATTACATGGAGAAAACAAAACTGTCTTTCACCAAGTGGAATTCTAGCCCAAATATATAAATATGAAACACCACAGTTACAGGAGCTAATGAGATCTGGTTGCAGCCATTTTGTGCTAAAAACTTGATGGTTATATTTTACTTATTTCAACACATGCAGTAGCATTATATTGATATTGATACTGATTATATTGTGATGCATATTATCACATTATATATATGGATGCAAAGGCACCTGTATTTTTTTTAGAAGTGCATAAATTGCCACTCTAAAATAAATCACTTGAAGCAATTTAAAACATATACAGATTAAAAGCACTTAGCTGTTACAATTTTATATACAATGATTAAAATATTATTATCCCTTCTTTTAAAGACAATAATGTATTACACTTACAGCACAATCCTAGTTATGTCTACTCAAAAATGTCCCATTGCATTCAATGGGGCTTACTCCCAGGATTGCTGCCTGAAGGATTCAGTGGTGCCATGATCACTACTATCACTAGTGATGGGTTGAGCTGCCCAACGTCACCAAAGAATGCAGCATGTTGAAGCCTACAGTCAGTTTAATAGAGCATAGCAGACTAAAGCTATGAGGAAGGGTAGGTTGAAGAAGGATGACCTAGGAAAGGAGAAGACCCAAGGATGCAAAGATGGGAATATGGAACCAGGGGAAGAGGAGAAAGCCAGAGAAAAGAGCAGAGCAGTGCAAACTCCTTCATCAGGGCTTTTCAAACTGGGGTGTCGCAACACCCCAGCCTGCGGGCCCTGGCCACTTTCCCCTTAAGAGGCAGGGATGGGGAGAAGGCAGAGACACGATCCCCAGGATCGCGTTGCCAAGGGGGCTGCAGGGACTGGCATTTACTTACCAGTCCTTGCAGTAGCCTCCCGGGGGTGCGGGGAGACCCTTATGCAGGGCCCCCCAAGTCTTGAAAAGTGAAAGCGCAGTGATCGCACTCCATTCCCGGTTTTGCAGAAGTGGAGCGTGATTGCTGTGCATTCACTTTTCAAGACCTGGGGAGCCCAGCAGACACTCGCGTAGGGCTCCCTGCACTGGTGAGTGCATCCCAGTCCCTGCAGCCCCCTTAGTGACACCATCCTGGGGATCGCATCACTGCCTCCCCCCTGCCCCCACAAGAACTTTGTTGGCAACCTTCAGTCTCGAAAGACTATGGTATAAGCCTACAGCACCCAATATTCCCAGGCGGTCTCCCATCCAAGTACTAACCAGGCCTGACCCTGCTTAGCTTCCGAGATCAGACGAGATCGGGCATGTGCAGGGTAACAGTTGCTGCCTAGAACTTACTGTGGTTCAAACTCTCCCTGAGAGTCTGAAAATCCCTGCCCTACGTATTTAAATATTCCACAGTGTATTCAATGGAGTTTGCTCCTCGGTAGGAATATACAGCACAACAACTTGAGAATGAATATGGGGAGAGGGAATGGACTAAGGAGGAGTCTATACCACCAGGAGCCAAAAGGCAAGGGAGGGTAACATTCCCATATCAATATGAAATTGCTGGTCCAGTTTTTGCAGCAGGTCTCTCGTATTATTTAAGATGCAATGGAATCTGAAAATAACAGGCCTGAGAAATTGAGGGACCAGAAAAACTTTTTTTCTCCAAAATTTATAGTGGTTTTATATGAACTTGGGGTGTAGGCATAGACATCCTCATGAGGAAGCTGCTTGAACCATTCACTAAGGAGGCTATGCAGTTTCTCCCAAACTAGATGTGATAGGGCAAAACCAATGCCATATTTAGAATCAGCAGCCCAAATATACCCAAGAATAGGTCTAACTTTTAAATGGGTGTTGGCCTGTATAAATTGTGATACAGACACACTCTCTGCTATATTTGCTAGAACTGGATTTTAAACCTGCTTTTTTTGTGCACAGTGCTCAAGGTTGGAGATTATGAAGTACATGAGACCATTAATGTACCATTAAAATAGCCAAGTTTGTGATTTATAGCTTCAATCTGATCCTAGCACAGCATAGCCTTCCAGCTTCAGGTCTTTTTTAAAAAAAAATCAGTTACGACGTTTTTGTCTCTAAATCTACAAGGAATTATTCACAGACCTTCCAGTAAAGCAAATGAGTCAGAACTCTGTCGAATAGAGCAGTGTCCAGTTTGGCAAGCACACACCATGCAATTTTGAATAAAAAGCCAATAAAAATGCTGATGGCTTTGGCAAAAGACCCAATTCTGCTTTTCGTTGGTAAGGACACATGCTCTATAACAGGGGGCTTGATCCAAGCAAAGTTAAGCACTTTTAATTCCCTTTGCTTTCTGTTGTACAGGTAAACATGGTCCAGTTTTTCCACAAAGCCTTTGGTTTAACCCTCTCCCTCTTTGGAAACCAAGTTTGGGTACCTTCAACTGCATTCACATATTTTCATCTTTGTTTTAAATATCTTGCCTTTGTATTACTAAACAGAGATGCTCAAGGTGGCTTACAGTGCAGTCCTAGGCACTTCTATTCACAGGTAAGTCCCATTGTGTTGGATGGGATTTACCCCCAGCTTTAAACAATTTAGAGCCCAATCCTGACCTCACACCACCAACACTCCGCTGGCAGTGATTGTCGCAATGTGCTGTAAAGCATGTCCGCAGCCCTCAGCACTGGTCCAGCGCCAGTGCTAAGTCAGCACCGGCTGGCTCTGGGCTAGCACTGGTGGATCACCATTTGCAGCCCCACTGCAGCCCTGTGCACCATGCAGCTCAGGATTGGGCTGTCATGCACTTGGGGTTTGGAGTTAGACTTCCCTGCTGCATGTGTTTCTATAAAGCTGTGGTTCCCAAACTGTGAGCCATGAAACCAACCAGAGGAGCCATGGAATCCACATGAAAAGCCAGCCTCCCTTTAAAATGTATAGAATTGTAGGCCTAATGGAGAGCTGTGGCTAATGGCCCAGTAGGCCAAGGGAACCTCCAGGCAAAAAAGTTTGGGATCTACTGGTATATTGTATTGGCAACCTTCAGTCTCGAAAGACTATGGTATCGCGCTCTGAAAGGTGGTTCTGGCACAGCGTCTAGTGTGGCTGAAAAGGCCAATCCGGGAGTGACAATCCCTTCCACATGGGCCTTCCTTCTTTGCCTCTTAGCCTCAGACTGTTGGCAAAGTGTCTCTTCAAACTGGGAAAGGCCATGCTGCACAGCCTGCCTCCAAGCGGGCCGCTCAGAGGCCAGGGTTTCCCACTTGTTGAGGTCCATCCCTAAGGCCTTCAGATCCCTCTTGCAGATGTCCTTGTATCGCAGCTGTGGTCTACATGTAGGGCACTTTCCTTGCACGAGTTCTCCATAGAGGAGATCCTTTGGGATCCGGCCATCATCCATTCTCACGACATGACCAAGCCAACGCAGGCGTCTCTGTTTCAGCAGTGAATACATGCTAGGGATTCCAGCACGTTCCAGAACTGTGTTGTTTGGAACTTTGTCCTGCCAGGTGATGCCGAGGATGCGTCGGAGGCAGCGCATGTGGAAAGCGCTCAGTTTCCTCTCCTGTTGTGAGCGAAGAGTCCATGACTCGCTGCAGTACAGAAGTGTACTCAGGACGCAAGCTCTGTAGACCTGGATCTTGGTATGTTCCGTCAGCTTCTTGTTGGACCAGACTCTCTTTGTGAGTCTGGAAAACGTGGTAGCTGCTTTACCGATGCGCTTGTTTAGCTCGGTATCGAGAGAAAGAGTGTCGGAGATCGTTGAGCCAAGGTACACAAAGTCATGGACAACCTCCAGTTCATGCTCAGAGATTGTAATGCAGGGAGGTGAGTCCACATCCTGAACCATGACCTGTGTTTTCTTCAGGCTGATTGTCAGTCCAAAATCTTGGCAGGCCTTGCTAAAACGATCCATGAGCTGCTGGAGATCTTTGGCAGAGTGGGTAGTGACAGCTGCATCGTCGGCAAAGAGGAAGTCACGCAGACATTTCAGCTGGACTTTGGATTTTGCTCTCAGTCTGGAGAGGTTGAAGAGCTTTCCGTCTGATCTGGTCCGGAGATAGATGCCTTCTGTTGCAGTTCCAAAGGCCTGCTTCAGCAGGACAGCGAAGAAAATCCCAAACAAGGTTGGTGCAAGAACACAGCCCTGCTTCACTCCGCTTCGGATGTCAAAAGGGTCTGATGTGGAGCCATCGAAGACAACAGTGCCCTTCATGTCCTTGTGGAAAGATCTGATGATGCTGAGGAGCCTGGGTGGACATCCAATCTTGGGGAGAATCTTGAAGAGGCCGTCTCTGCTGACCAGCTCGAAAGCCTTTGTGAGATCTATGAAGGCTATAAAGAGTGGCTGTCGTTGTTCCCTGCATTTCTCCTGCAGTTGTCTAAGGGAGAATACCATATCAGTGGTGGACCTGTTGGCTCGGAATCCACACTGCGATTCTGGATAGACGCTCTCTGCAAGTACCTGGAGCCTCTTTAGTACAACTCGGGCAAACAGCTTTCCTACAACGCTAAGGAGAGAGATGCCGCGGTAGTTGTTTCAGTCACCCCTGTCACCTTTGTTCTTGTACAGCGTGATGATGTTTGCATCCCTCATGTCTTGAGGTACTCCACCTTCTCTCCAGCAGAGACAGAGGATTTCATGCAGCTCAGTGACGATGATCTCTTTGCAGCATTTTAGGACTTCAGCAGGGATGCTGTCTTTTCCAGGTGCCTTGCCAAAGGCAAGGGAGTCCAGGGCCATGTGAAGTTCTTCTAGGGTTGGTTCACTGTCAAGCTCTTCCAGCACAGGCAGGCACTCAATGTTGTTCAGTGCTTCTTCAGTGACTACATTTTCTCTGGAATATAGCTCAGAGTAGTGCTGCACCCAGCGTTCCATCTGCTGCGCCCGATCCTGGATGACCTCAACTGTGGCAGACTTCAGAGGGGCAATTTTCCTCTGTGTTGGACCTAGGGCCTGCTTGATACCATCATACATCCCCTTGATGTTGCCCGTGTCAGCTGCTATCTGTATCTCGGAACAGAGCTGGAGCCAGTAGTCGTTAGCACATCTCCTGGCAGTCTGTTGGACTTTGCTGCGAGCAGTTCGGAGGACCTGCAGGTTGCGCTCACTGGGACAGGCCTTGTATGCTGCTTGAGCTCTCCTCTTTTCCTCAATGACTGGTGTCAACTCCTCAGAGTGGGCTTCAAACCAGTCTGCCGCCTTGTTGGTCTTCTCGCTGAATATGGACAAGGCGGTGTTGTAAACGGTATTCTTGAAATGTTCCCATCTGTTGGATGCGTTTGCGTCGGCCGGGCCTGGAAGAGATTCCTCAAGCGCTTGTGCAAATTCCTCCACTTTTCTCTGATCCCGGGTCTTGCTGGTATCAATGCGAGGTCTTCCTTCCTTTTTCGTGTGATACAGTCGCTTTGTTTGCAGTTTCACTCTGCTGCACATTGGATTGCACATGCCATTGGATGCAGTGCATGCCCCATTGGCATGGCTGTATCAGCGCTAGAAAGTTGGATAGATTGGACCTTGAGTCATAGTCAAACACAACAAAGTTATTTCATGTGTTGAGCAATTTGCCCACCTTTGGGGATACTATTGGGTACCTGTGCTGACTTGAAAGATTTTTGGGACAAAATTATTTGGAATGTTTGCGACAGTAGTCATGTTAGTGTATTTAAGACAGAGCAGACCTTTAACTGATAGACAGTTGGAAGAATTGTTTTTGGTTCAAATATACAAGTTTATTGAGGTAGTGAGAATAATGTTCATGTCAACAGGGAATCAAATAGGTTGGTTAGTTAGTTTTTCATTCAAATCATAGGTCATTAAAAAGATACAAAAATGTAGATCAGCAGCTTCAGTACGGTATATAAATATTGTACCAATATATAAATGTATATATAATGTTTACCCTGGGGTACTGTTTACCCTATAAACAGTACCCTGGGGTAAACAGTACCCTGGGGTACTGGGGTACTGTTTACCCAGGGTAATGTTTACCCTATAAATATTGTACCAATATATAAATGTATATATAATGTTTACATTATATAATGTTTACAAATATATAAATGTTTACCCTGGGGGCTGGGGGCTAAGAATAGGCCCTCAGTTTGGCTGTACTTGTCGTAAGAGGCGACTAAACAGCCACCGGGTAGATGGGACTCATCAGCCTAGGAAGGCAGCTCATCTAAGAGAAGGAAACTCTGACCTCAAACCTCCACTGCCTTGTGGCTACATCCAGTTCTGGAAAAGGCTTCAGGAGTCAACCTCGAGGCAAAATCAGGAGCCGGAGTCCCTTAGGCAGTTCATGGCTGAACACAGTCATGTTCTGGCAACTCCTGCGACGCCGCTGGAACCAACCGTATTGGCTTCTGCCTTTCCATTGGACCATTCCAGCGACGTGGAGAGGGGGGATTTGCTGCATGGGTAACAGCCTATCCTCCATACCTTCTTTACCCAGGCTTCGCGCACTGGAGAGGACACTCCAACTTCGCCATACGGCGTCGGCACAACACGGGAAGCAGCAGTTTACCGGTTATAAGTCTTTGCTCGATTGGCGTAGAGCATGACGCCAGGGGCTGCTTCCGACGGTGGGAGAGATCATTGCATCTCATTGGGCAGCTACCGCCCGCCTTAAGCTGGGCAGTCCCCAGCCAGTAAGGTGTTGCCTCGCCACGGTCCGTTAACCTCATGGGGTGCGTGGGGTTTAGGGTGAAAACCGACAAGCGGATCGACAACTCTGCACCATGCAACAGAAAACAGAAAACTACTGCCCTAAAGCTGGGCACCTGGAACGTTAGGACAATGACACCTGGCTTCTCTGATGACCTGCAAGAAATAGACGACGCACGCAAAACAGCTGTCATCGACATGGAGCTGAGCAGACTGCAGATGGACATCGTCGCCCTTCAAGAGACTAGGCTGCCAGATTCTGGATCTGTCAAGGAGAGAAATTTCTCATTTTTCTGGCAGGGAAAACCACCAAACGAAACCAGGGAACATGGCGTTGGCTTTGCGGTCAGAAATACCCTGCTGAAATCCATCATCCCACCTACTGTGGGAAGTGAAAGAATTTTGTCCCTGCAGCTCCAGTCATCAGCAGGACCTATCACTCTCATCAGTGCTTATGCACCGACTCTGTCGTCTCCAGCAGAAGCCAAAGACAAATTCTATGATGACCTGGCCACCACTGTCAAGAAAATCCCTGTAAAAGAGCCATTGTTCATCCTCGGCGATTTCAATGCTAGAGTTGGTGCTGATAACAGTTCATGGCCCACTTGCTTAGGTCAGTTTGGCACTGGGAGGATGAACGAAAATGGCCAACGCCTGCTAGAGTTTTGCTGTCATCATGGTCTCTGTGTCAGCAACACGTTCTTCAACACAAAGCCCCAACATAGAGTCTCTTGGAGACATCCAAGATCAAAGCACTGGCACCAGCTCGACCTGATCCTCACCAGACGCTCCAGCCTTCCCAGCATCAAGATCACGCGCAGTTATCATGGTGCTGCCTGCAACACTGACCACTCCCTACTGGTATGATGTTTCAATAAATTGGCACAGTTAATCCAAGCCTCTGTCTCACACGCTTATTGGGGGGTGCACAGGTATTAAAAATATTCCTGTCACCTTGTCGCTTTCTTTCCACTCTCCTTTCCCCCTTCTTTTGTATTTCCCACTCAAATTTAAGAACTTAAGAATCTAAAGACAGAAAATTACCTTATTGTTCATGTTACTCAGTAAAGGATCACATTCATTTATGGAATTTTAATAACAATAATGCTGAACTTTGGCTGCATCATGCCCTAGATATTTTAGGCTGCAATCCTTTACATATTTTCTTAGGATTAAGCCGCAATGAACACAGTTGGATTTACTTCTGAGTAGATGTGCATGGGATTATACTGTTAGTGGTTTTCTGTGTATTCATGGTTTTTGTTTTGTTTTAAATTAGGACTACCATCATTTACTTGAAAGACAAGCAAGGAGGGAGTTCTTCCTTCATCCTAATTTATCAGGCTTAGCCATTGAACCTTCCAAATCAAGACTCTTTCAAATGCTAAGATTTCCTCTTTCTAAACCCAAACATTTGTTCTATAGCAGGGGTCTCGAAACCCTGGCCCAGAGGCCAGATGTGGCCCACGGTGAGCCTCTATCTGGCCCGTAGCCAGCCTCTTGTCCCCTGAAAGCCTCTGACCCATTTGGCTGAACATGATTGGAGCTGTGCTCTGGTTACATCTGGAGGGTGTTCTAAGGGCCAGATAGGTTAAGTGAATGAGCCCATTCATTCTTTATTCATTCATCTAAGTTCCATCTCTAATTTATTTATATACATTTTATATTTAAATTTTTTTTCTGGCCCTCTACACCGTGCCAGATATTTGATGCGGCCCTCTGGCCAAAAGGTTTGGAGACCCCTGTTCTACAGCAAACAGATAAAGATAGCAGTCTGATGAAGGTGATTGATCTGAACAGTAATTTGAATGGAGGATGCTGTGTACATCCTCTAAGTGATGCTGCTTTGACAGTTCAGACAGCCTTTCCGTGATATATCACCAGAAGCATCCAAGAAGAGTTAATTTAACGTGGCCTTGTCTCTGTCACATATTTCATTTCTCCTAAATTAGTATTCGCTTTTTTTAATCAGCTACATTTATTTATTTAAGCCTCTATACCCTGCCTCTCCAAAACTTGAGCTACCTTAAAGAAGCAAAACAAAAACAATTAAAATCAACAGCAGTGACAACACACTGAGCCTGACTAGATCTTCCAGAAGAGGTAGGTTTCTGAAAAGTTGGAAGACCAGAACAACATCGCACCTCCTCAAGGAGATCCTTCCAGGGCCTCCAAGGAATTGCCCTAAATTGCTCCTTGTCACAGATGTCCACAGCTCACACAATGTGGGTAGTGGTCATGGGGCAAGGACCACTCCACATATCTTGGGCAGTTGTTGGGCTCTTACGGGGAGAGATGGTTTCTGAGGTACACAAGCCCCAGACTATGAAGGATCTTAAAAGTAAGAACCAACTCTTCTTGAGTTAAATAAATTCACAAGTCAATGACACTGCTGTTACCACATAGCCTCCCAACTTCTTCCAAGAAATAGGCAGCAGCATTCTACACAAGGTGAAGCTTCTGTATTGTCTGTCTTTAAGGGCAACCCCACATAAGGACTATTAGGGATGTTACTACTACAAGGATAATTTAAAGTATCTGTAGCTGGGAAAGAGAGAAAGAGATGATGACAACAGGATTCTCTTCCTTGCCTTGAATATTTCTGTATTAGAGCATTACCAATTCATGTTCTAAATGGAAATACTGGCTTTAAAAAATCTAACTTTGTAAACTCAGTGAATGGAAAAACTGGTACTAGAGTATTTGCATCCTGGGTGATTTTGTCCTGTTCAAATGTGTTTTGGTCATTGGCATCCCTGGACATTTATATCTGTTTTGTTTTGTTTGTTTTTTACCTCCTCTGTTCATCCCATTGTAGCTGAAACTTTAACTGGGCAACAAACCCCCTGTTATAGGACAGCCCAATCTCAACTTCTGCTGGCATGGCCAGCTGCATGCCCTACACTGTATCCAGTGGCATTCCCAGAGAGGGGGCACAACACTAGGTTTTGCAGGGTACCTCAACGAACTGTGTAAGCTGCTCCTCCCCTTTGCCGTAGGAGCCATCCTGGACATTGTTCCATTTAAGCATTTCTGAACTGAACTGAACATTTAAGCATTTTGCCATAACCCATTGCAGAGCACAAGGTGAGTCACAGTGCTCAAAAGTTTGGGAACCACTGTGTTAGGCCCTCAACAGGCCTAATGATGCTTTTATTCAGTTCAAAGAATGGGTACTTCAGATTCTTGTTATAAAGTCACTAAGAATTGAAAGATTTCATTTTTTCCAAAATTTGTACAAAATTACACGTGAAGACACAAAACCCCCTAATTTGTTTAGTACCCCTCCCTGTATTTAAGAAACAGGGAGGACTTTGCAGTGCAGATAGTCTGTGGGTTGCATGACTAGAGGTTTTGGATTATTCTCTTAGTGCAAATATTTTATTTAGTTGCAGAGCCATGGTGCACATCCAAAGAATGTGCACATCTCCACAAGTCTGAGGAGACCTTAAACTTGTGTTTCTTGAAAAACAGCTCTGTGTGTGGGAAAGCCACAAGGCAACTCACTTTGGACACTGGAAGGAGTTGCAAACATTGTTTGTGATATGATGGGCAGAGGGTTTGCTATTCAAGGGGAAAAAAGTTTTATAATCTCATTGGGCATGCCCATTGGTAATGCCAAAAGTAAGTCTCAAATATGCCAATGTATTTAAATGTGTTTTTTCTCCATTTCAAAATTACATTGATTTAAATCCGTTTGCAATCTGACTAGAGACAGAACAAGCTTCTCACTGTCAACCCTTAAGCCATTGGCAGACCTGCCATTAACGAAAAAGGGCAAATTCCCCAAGTGCAGAGCCTCATGTGCTTCTAGGACTGTGCGGAAGCCTCTCTGAGGCTCCTGACACGTTTGGAAACTTGTTTCCAGTTTGCCAGAAGCCCAGTTTACTAGCCCAGGGAAGCTTCCATAGGTTTCTCCTGTGCATCCTAGAGTAGCACGAGGCTCCGTACGCTCCAGATAAGTGGGGGGGGGGGTAGAGGCAGATTTGCACATGGTGGGGCAGCGGCATCCTGCGGGGAGCACCATCACAAACCTTTGGCCCGGGGCATGGGTCTGTGATGACACTCCCCCACAGGATGCTGCCGTCCCAGGACATGGGGCTGGGGAGATCAGCCACTGCCTTAAGTGTCAAAGCAGCTGGACTGTGTGGGGTCCCCTTAGCAATTAAGGCAGCTTTTGTGTCTCTAAGCCAGAGGACTGGCCAGCCACCCTCAGTGATCTGGTAAGCAGCCTCTGAGCAGTACTAGATCACCCTCTGACCTTCTCACCTCAGGATGCACACTGAACTACCAACTTGTGTTTTTTCTGATCTGCATGACACTTGCCTAAAGTGACCAAAAGGAAGATGTATGGAGAAAAAACTGAACAAAACGTAACCACCGAAAAACCCAATGCCGGTCTGAGGTAGGGAGGGAAAGAAAGAAAGAAAGAAAGAAAGAAAGAAAGAAAGAAAGAAAGAAAGAAAGAAAGAAAGAAAGAAAGAAAGAAAGAGCCCAAGGCCAATCCTGGTAAACAACAAGAAATTCTAACCTGGCTTCTAAGGGAGCACAAAAGAAAAGGCGAATGGGGTTTACAAACTGGAGCTGAACTGAAGGGGCCTCAGGGATCAAGGAACAACAGTCCAATGCTGAGTCCAACACTCTAAGGCCACAATCCTAACCAACTTTCCAGCACTGACATCAGGGCAACGCAGCTCTGAGGTAAGGGAACAAACATTCCCTTCCTTTGAGGAGGCCTCTGTGAGTGACACCCAACTGCAGGATGCAGCATATGCCCCACTGGCACCACTATGCCAGTGCTGGAAAGTTGGTTAGGATTGCACCCTAACAGTCCAACACTCCATGCTTAGAGCACCAAGCAGGTACCAACAATTTTGCCCTTGTACTCAGTGTGAAGGTGGGAGCCAGGCAAGGGCAGCTGGCATGCAGCAAGCACACGCCACCATATTTCTCCTTAGTCTGAAGACTTGCTGGATCCGTCACGAGAATCTGTATGGGAAAGGAGGCCTGAGACCAATCTTGGGCTTCCAACAAATAGTACAAAAACAGAAAAAAACTTTCACTCAAAGTCACATAGCACTCACAGGAGGGAAAAGAGACAAAGACCATCACAAAGTCTGTAGTCAATTTGACTTCACATGAGATTGGTTGGGTCTTTGGTGAGGCTACACTGAGGACCAAGGTTACCTGTCCTGTTTCTGCAAGACTTGAGAACACTGAATTGCAGGCAAAGCATTGACCATGGCCTAAGACCATTTAGTGAGTTGATGGCAGAGGTGAAATTCAAACCGGGGAAGCCCTGATTCATAGCACACCCTCATAGCTGCTATGCTATGTCCAAACATTTAGCTTACATAGATACTTCAGCATCATGCAACGCAAGTTCCCTGCGCTCCCACAATCTGAGGGATTTTGAAAGCTAGATTTTATTCTCCCTTTTCTAATATCTTTATCTACATGATCATCCTATTCTTTCTTTAAGATCTTAGAGGATGCAACATTCCATTCAGCATTTCCTGGATCAATAGATTTCATCTCACTGGAACACCAAATGCTCATTAGAAGGCTGGGATGAAGGTAAGAACAACTACTTTTCTTTATGGCAGAGCCCACCATGCATACATTCTGGCACTCATCTTCCCCTCCCCCCATTCATAGCAGGTGTGCACTTCCAGTGCTAGAAATGGAAATGCTGAAGAAACGTTGCAGAGGGTGGGTCACTTGCTGTCAAATATAACTGGGATAGATTAGCCCAGAAATGGGCAGAAAATAGATTAGATGGATCGGAGATAGATAGGTGGAGTAGATTTGCCCAGAAGTGGGTAGAAAATAGATCATGGTCAAGCAGTGAACTACTGGCCAGTTTCCAGTTGATCCCTCAGGCTGCAATCCTATCCACCCTTACATAAGAGTAAGTACAACTGACTATGATAGAACTTACTTCTGAGTAGACATGCATAGGATTGAGATGCAAGTGTCTATTTTCAATAAGAGTTATTGCAAAGAATGGGGGACTAGGCAGACCTTGGTCTCATGCAGCAAAAATGTGAAGCAAGAGGCCATCCTCCGGACCGATAGGCACAGATTACTGATACCATAACTGCAGCTTTTATGATATGGAATATGCACTTTTGTAAATCTGAAACAGGTTGATGGGCTATAGCAGCATCTCCCAAACTGTGGGTCAAGACCCAATATTTAGTAGGTCACTGCCCTCCGTGGCCAGGAAGACAGCAAGGCATTATGGCATATGATGTCACACAGGTTGCACTTGCACTCAACCCACCTCATTGGCTGTGATGCATCATGCCCTGCCCTGACCTGCCCTGCAGCTTCCTGGTTCTGGTAGGCCCACTACCAACTAAAAATTGGGTCATGATCCACATTTGGGAAAGCACTGCAATGTGGCACGACACAGCCCATGAAGTAGGATGCACACTGGTGTGACCTGGAAGCAACTTCTGCTTTGCACCCCATAATGCTTGGTGGACCTGCAGTTGATAGCATGCCGTGACCCACCATGGACAACAAGATGGGTCTCAAAAGCCTGAAACATTGGGAACTGCTAGACTTTGAAGAGTCTAATTATTATTTTATTTTTTAACCATGCCAGACTGCCCACTATTGGAATACTATATTAGCTAAGTGACAGCCCAATCCTGAACTGCCATGGCACATGGCTGCGGTGGCACAGAAAATGGCTGCCGCTACATCCTGTGCACCAATGGCAGCCGTGGTGCACCTTGGGAGAAGGGGACATTCGTCTCCTTCTCCCAGGTATGGGAAGTAGCCCTGCAATGGGGATACTCAAATCACTGCTGACCAAAAGGTCAGCGGTGAGGGAAGAGTGTTCATGTCGGGCATCGAGCCCCACACTAACACTTTGGATCCGGTGGAATGGAGTTCCACCAGACCCACATCCCTCCCTCCCCCTGGTTCGCCTACCCGCCCACCTTCTCCCTGCCTCCCACCTACCCATCAACGCCTCCTTCCTGCCCTCTCCCCACCTCCTCCCTCCCTGGAATGCCTCCTCCCCGCCTCCCCCCCGTACCTTACTGCTGCTTGGCAGTTTGTGTGACCGCAGAGGGGCAGAGGCTGGGCACCCACCCAGCACTAATCAGCGCTGGGCTAGTACAGGTGACAGTGCGCACCAGCAGTAAACCAGCGTGTCGAGCCCAGGATTGGCTCTAAATGAGCAGAGAAGTCTTTAATTCAGATCTTACCTAGGCCATGGACTCACAAAATAGTGGTACACCAGACACAGCATCATGGTTAAAGGCCCCTCATATGGGAATGATAATAATGCTTGCCTGCTGCAGGACATTGTTGTGAGGATTACTGTGGTAATATGTGTGAAGTGTAACATTCATCATGACTACTTATTAATTATAGAAACTACTTAGTGTTCATCATTATTGGTAGTTCTATTCACTGTTGCTTTTTCCCTGTTGACATACAGTAAATTGCTCAATGCCTTTCAAACAGGTACACATTAACTTTGCTAACAACCCCTGCTGCAATCAGAATACCTTGTCCAAAATTACTAATCACATCAAAAGTCCAATGTTGAAACAGAAGGCAATTTAATGCACTTTTCACAAAACTTCTTGAAATGTGGGTAAGTGCCAAGAAGTCAAAAACATAGCAAAGTCCGTTTGTTTCAGTGGATTAACATCTGTATGGTATTTCTTTGGTTTGCTGATAAATGGCATTGACTCGTGGATGCCTCCTATTACAAAGGGTACTAGACAAGGGCCTATTGGGACCGTGCATTGCTGGAACCAGCGTTCTGGCAGCACCAGATCCTTTGCAGAGGCACAAAAATGGCCTTGTGGCATTTATGAATGTACAGCTTTCAGGATGTGGTTCAAGTTCCTCAGCGCAGAAGCTGTAGATCCATTTTTATTAAACTGAGCACCAGAAGCTTAAACATTTTCCAAAAAGATTTGCTTGAAATGTAGTTAATAGGCTCCATTTGATTTTTTTTTTTAAGAAAAAGGAATAAAATATGGATTTAAAGAAATCCATATTCATGTAGATGTCAATCAGTTAACATTTTTCACCATAAAACCACATGTTAAACACGACATTATTCTCCAGGGTAATACTTTTAAGTTAAATGCTGTCATTTCATATATATGTATCTATGTACAAGCATATGTGTGTGTGTATATATATATATATTCTTACACAAGACCAATGCAAGCCCAGTTACTTTGCTTTCATGAAATACGAATCCATTCTCTCTAATTCATGCACAGTCTATAGTATTTATTTTCATTATAAAGCCATACTTTCAATGTTATTTTTGTAAAAAAGAAAACCCTTTAATCATTTTGCTGTAAGAATTTGCTCAATAGAATTTCTTCTTCTTCTTCTTCTTCTTCTTCTTCTTCTTCTTCTTCTTCTTCTTCTTCTCCTCTCTCTCTCTCTCTCTCTCTCTCTCTCTCTCTCTCTCTCTCTCTCTTTTAAAATGGGGCTTTCTGAACAGATTCTTTTGATCTCCTTGACTGCTTTCTATATTGTAAGCCTAATCCTATACTTAAACATTTTTTCCTACATTTCATCAAACACTTTGATTTAAATTTTCCTTAATCTAGCTCGTCATATTAATCTACCCCATGTTGTAATGCATGTCATTCCCTTTCAACCGGGGGGGGGGGGTGGAATAAATAAATAAAAATAAAAAATGCATAATGAAAGAAAGAAGAGGGACTACAATACCCTCTGAAAATGCTCCACAACTTGGCAGTGAACATTTAAGGAGTTGGTTTTTAAATGCCATCCTAATTAAAGGAACATTCCCTTTTAAATGTGTTCCTTTTTTCTGCATGCAGAAGAGGCCTTATTCAAATGAAGGGGGAGACCTTTCACATACACGCGGCTATAATAGAGAGCTTAGCATAACTTCTACCTGATTTTCAATGCAAATGGCAGAGGAGAAGTTAGTGTGTTGATGCAGATTATGGGTTATCCTTCTCACACACCACAGACTCCTTCACGCTCTGGAAATATTTTGCTTATCAGCGAGAAGCAATGATCAACACCTCGCTCTTCCAATCCCAGGGAGACTTGGAAAGTGCGATCATCAATATTCAGATATAGTCAGATTCTCACAGTTCCAGACTATTAATTTGCTCCTGAACTGGAAGATTTACTGTACGTTTTTGTAATATAAACATTTTACTGCCACATATCAAATATCGGAGTGGAGTGATTAAGAGACCGTTGAACAATAATATGGAGGTGAAAAGAATGTCCTTTATTGGTGCGGATTGGCTTTGATACTCACTTTATAAAAAGAAAGACAGGAATAATATTTCTCAGTGCAATGCACAAATATTTTTAAACGAGTATTAAGAATGACTGCGCTGTGCACCCCGGCTTAGTCCGTTTGCTTTGTAGAAAGATTCAACACTCCTGCTTGATAGTGATGGCCACAGAGTGGCTTGAAAGCCTCAGGTCATAAACAGATCCATCGAGGCACATTCCCTTTCATTTCAAATTAATCTAATGTATTCAAAATTAGCCCGGGAAGAGGAAGAGATATCCTCCAATTGGTGTGAGTGCTCAGAACAGTGCTGAGTGACTGGCAGTCGCCTGATTAAGCAGAGCTGTCTTTGCTTGGCAACAAACAGGGCCGAGTGTTTCTCACCGTGAGGGATTGTCAGCTTATTTTACAGGGAAGATCAAACTGATAGAGACAGCTATGGATGCTTTAGTGGGGGGAAGGAAGGTGATGAGAGCACTGTCGGCAATTGAAATTGACTCGAGGTTATTTGTGGGGGTCCTGGGAGTGTTTAGAGGGTTGTGGCCTATCCCTTTGTGACACGGCTCGATGCTCTTCATTGTAGCTCAAGAACCAGAATGGAAAACTAGGACAGTTTTGAAAAAGATCCTTAAACTCTCATCTAAACTGAAATTGGTCCATTTGCATAATCTTACAGGAGTATTGCCCAGGCAGCAATTCAGGGGACAGAAGTGGCGCCATCTATAAGCAAGGACCCAACTTGGCCCCATCTAGAAGTAAGGTCTTTCTAGCTATAAGCACAGGTGCTCAAACACAGTAGTGGGAATTAACAGCCCAATCCCATGCATGCCTGCTCAGAAATACGTCACTTTGTGTTCATTAGGCCCAATCGCAGGAAATTATGCATAGAATCACAGTGTAGGCAACTGGCGGCTGGACATTCTAAGCAAACTAAAGGGATTTCCTATCTGGTCTCCAACATAGCCCTAAATGCAAAGGACACCCTCTTATCATGTACCTCAGCCCTTCCCTACCATCCAAATCAGACAAAGGTTAAGGGCAGAACCCTCTCCCTACTCATTAAGTTTTTGCGTAATCACTGTGGGTTCCTGCGGAACTCAAGACACAGCCGAAATTGGAGTACACAGCATAAGAGGACAACTATTCAAGAACCTCTGTTGTCGTTTACACTGGGCTGCCTCTTTTCTGTGTGACTTATTTAATGTAGAGGTCAAATAATGGAGCCAATATTACTAAGTCTCCTGCCTTGCTCTGTAAAATATTCAAGGTTAAATTCTCTCTCTCTCTCTCTCTCTCTCTCTCTCTCTCTCTCTCTCTCTCTCACACACACACACACACACACACACACACACACACACACACACACACACACACAAACACACACTTCCCAAGTCAAATGCTAGTTTTTGGGCCAGGACTTATACATGGAATGAAGAAAAAATCAGTGCAATAAAACACCAGTTTATTTGTGCATATATCAGGAATGCAGTGAATGTTGTGTGTTGGTGATTCTTAAGATTTTTTTGAAGACAAGTGGACAGCTTCAGAAAATTCATCATCTTAAGACCAATAAAGCCTTACCAGTAAATGAAGGGGGGGGGGATCCTCATTTCAATGATCAATCTGAAGGTCAACTGATTGCCTTCAATAATGAACACATTCTATACTCATTTGTATCATTTACCAGTAAAGGAAATAATCTACCATGGAGTAAATGTCAAAAACAAATCTTGTGATTGATTTTCTGATATTTACTGGTATATTTCAAGACCAATCAAGCACTTGCAGTAGATGAAACATTTACACAATTAATTTTATCACTTATTGGTAAAGAAATGAATTCCTTTTCAGACATTATCTTGAACATAATGTGATTTTGTTATAGTAACTACAAATATATAAGCACATTTATTCTGTATGTACGAGCAATTCATAGCAATTCATCTACATAGCCCTATGCTGTGTGTTATGTTTTGCACTTAAGAGTGTGACAAGGAGAGAAAACCAATGAAAGAAAATAACACAAAAATAATATTATGAGGATTGGCCTTGGCAGGTGTGTCCATTCACCATGATAATGTCCCCAAATACAGTGCATTTATTATTTTTCTTTTCCCACAGGACTGAATGGGACCCCTTTGTGGGAGTAAATGAGTGCCCTCATGAGTGTGGGAGTTAAACATTATTTGCCCATGATAACCTTAAGCATTGAGAACCAAGACACCCATCTGCATAGAATTTCTTACAGCCCAATCCTAACCACCTCTGTACAGTGGGGTTGCTCAGCACACACAGTATCCAGAGCTGGGAAAGAGCAGGCTTGAGGTCTCAGGGTAAGTGGCATAAATAGAGTGAGGTGTAAAGCCCCAGCCTGTTCAATGGGGCTACTCAAATCTGCTCCTGCTAAATGGCCGGCACAAATCTGAGAAACCATGTGCTTGGCTTTCAAGCCTGGGACAGGGAATAGAATTCAATGAGCACCAGTGCTACCAATCCTGCCCCTTCCTGGGCCCTATTCACCCCTGTCTCCACTCTCCCTACTACATTATACCCCCTCACCACCCTACTCCAGCTCCTCTGCTGCCTGGTGAGTGCTTACCTGCTCTGTTATCTGGATCCAGTACCAGTGAGCTGGAACAGGCCTTTCCGCTGGTGCTGCTTACTCTCCAGGTGTCACAACATGCTTTACAGCATGTTTGTGACACCGTAGGCCAGCACAGTGGTTGCTGCACCAGCTTTAATTTGTTAAGATTGTGCTGTTAATTACAGCAAGGTTGGTATGTATATATGCATATTGATATGTGTGCATGTGCATATATATGTATACACTATATGTATGTACACTCACTCACAGAGCAATCCTCTTTGCCTTTCCCAGGCCCCCCCCCCCCAAATCCCCATGCTGGCCGAGCTTGGCCAACACAAGCTTACCAGGCTTGATCAGCATGGAGGCTGGATCTGGCCTCCATGTGCTGGCACATGTCCTCGCACCAGCCCAGCCAACTCACAATGCACGATGCAACTCACAAAGCACGATGCGCAAATGTGCTTTGCAACCCTCCCAGGCTGGCGCAAGAGAACTGCACCAGCTGAGCGCATACTTTGGATTGCATTCTCACTCACTCACTCACTCACTCACTCACTCACTCACTCACTCACTCACTCACTCACTCAAAGAATGGACTCTACTATTGCATTTTGACCCCTTGTTTCTCACATGCCATTGGCATTATTGGGATGGTGCCTGTGCTGTCTAGTCTGTTGTTTAAATTATAGCCGTTAAATCGAGGCATATAAATGTATTCCCTTCTCCTAAATTTATGAGTTGAGTGGAAGGTTCTGATTCTGGCACATCTCTAAATAGGAACTCCAGGATTCAATGCAATAAACTCTCTGCTGAACACAAAGGTTATGACAGTGTGTATTAATGGCTGTGCTAAATACACTTTCCAAACAAGACGAATTATGCAGCAATATTCAGTATACCTGGAAAGGTCAGCAGAGAACTCATCTGGAAGCAGAACCAATAAATTATTTGTGTGATAAAAGCAATGTGTTGCCTAGAACAAAATGCACTGTTTTTTAACTCTGACAATTTATTTTCCTCATAAATAAAACATTAACTGTGGTAAAACAATGTCGTATGCAGGCAACAGAAATAATCTGAATTTTTTGCATGCGCTTCTGTAATGGTCTGAATCACAGTGAGATCGCTTTAGCAGTAGATGGAGACTAAGAGCTGGCTCCACAGGTCGGAGGGATAAACTCTAGCTACAAAAGCTCTGAACATGTCTCCAACAAGCAAAGCAAGTGGGGTATAGTTTACACAACATCAGACCTGAAGCAGAGAGACTCAAGTTCAAATTCTCACAGCACAATCCTATGTTTACAACATGCTGGCGCAGCAGTTGCTGTGCCGGTGTGAGCCACCATAAAAGCACCATAAAGTGCTCAGGGGAAGCAGCACTGGTGGGATGGCCTGCACTAGCTCATCAGCATTGAATCCAAGTCCCAGGCCACCAGCAGTGGTGAGTTTCAAACCAAGTGGTACAGGGACTGGGAGAGGGTGTCAGGAGAACATTCCAGAGGCAAGGAGGGGGCATTTCTGGGTGAAGAGGGTGGAATGAGGGGTGGATTGGGCCCTGGCATGGGTGGAATTGGCAGAGACCTCCTCTGCAATATCCTATCCCCCCTCCTAGGCCAGCCAGCAATACAATGGGCTGCTCAGACTTCTGACAGCTGTGTAGCTGGTGGAGATCTGAGTAGCCCCATAGGGCCAGCTTACCCTGAGGAGACCTCCAGCCACCTCCTAACATATGCTGGATACAGCAAAGACCGTGCAGCCTGGCTGCACCAGCACAGGTTAGAATTGGGTTGCCATGAATCACATTGCCTGACTTTGATCTCTTCAGCAACCTTTTGTAGCCCAAGATGACCCATTGGGCTGGATATAACATGCACACCACCCTGGGGTCTTTGTAAGAAGAACAAACATGATTAGTAATGGTTTTAATTGACTATGAAATCAATACTATTTTTTCTTGTTTTGCCACATGATTGTGTATGTTTTATAACATGATATCATTTTGCACAGTTATATTTCTTTGCCAGGTGCATCTGTATGTCTATGTTCAAATTGAAACAACAAACATGGAGATGATGGGATTTAAAAGATTTTGTAAACATTAAAATGCTGCAGATCAGACAAACCTTCCTCTCAGAAGGGTGCTAAAAAAATAAAACTTTTTTTTTTAAATGACCATAAAAAATCAGTTTGTCTATGATGAACAGGAAGTGTTTCAACACCACATCTTGTTACATGCCTGAACTATGATGGTTGGAATCACAGAATCAGTGTGATTGGTTATATCACTGTAGTCAAATGCCTTTGTTATTATTCATGTTGTCACTGTATGTACAGTAGCATGTTATCACTGTATGTATACTGTATGTTCACACAAACACCAATGGGATGAATGCTATCAACTATGCATGTAGGGGTATCAGGTGGGCTGGGGGAGAAGGCAGCTTCTGTTTGGGGATGGTCCTGGTTTGGGGCCTTTCAGGAGGCCTTAGGTTGGCTCAGGGGGAGGGCGTTAAGTCACCCTGGTCCTCCTCCCTGGCATAGCCCTTGAGACTGAGTCCTAGGCAGGAGCTGTTGGAGACACAGCTTTCTGCCCTCATCATGGGCCTCCTGTCAGTTATATAGGCTGCTTCCTCCTCCAGCCCCACTCCTTTACTGGGAAGGGCATAAAAGGGACCCACCCAGGGCCTTTCTTCCTGGTGTTACCTCCCTTGCTCTCCCTCCTCCCTGACCTCTTACTGGGTCAGGTCCTTCAGGCCTCCCACCTTCTCCCTAACACCAGGTGCTCCAGTCAGGGAGAGGTGCCTTGTCAGCAGGTCTCTCTCCACAAGCTGGGGATGTGGGAGGCTGTTGAACAGACTTGCCTGAGCCAGGTGGCTCTCCCTCTTGCCTGGCCAAGCTGCCTTCCCCTTGTGTCTCCTTGGCCCCCTTGCAAGATAAGTCTGGGTCTGGTGGGGAGGAGGGCACCCTGACAATGCCTTCCACTATAGGGTTGATGTCATGGTCCCTAGCATGGACTGGACCAGGCATGGACTCTGGGCCAGGCAGTGAATGAGCTGGGCATGGACTCTGAGGAGTAGAAAACACTGTATTCAGACCCTGGTGCTGACACCAGTATTCTAGGATTCGGCAATCATAGAAGACAACTGTATTTCAGCGAAAGCAGTTACCCAGTTCCAAGACATACAGAGGAAGCGGTAGCACCAGACACAACTTTTAAAGCCAGAAATGCAGCCTACCTGAATCAGCAACCAAAACCATCTGATGCTGTAGTCTACCAAGGTGTATGTGGGTATGAAAGGCATCTGGAATCTATAGCTCCATGGAAAAGGACTGTATGACGTGTGTTTATGACCCCCATCAACTTCCACAGAAGGGAGATGGCCTAGCAAGCAATCACTGAATGCTGCAATGCAACACTTTCCTCACCTAGAGAAGGTGAGACCTGGCTTGGACTTCAGCTTATCTACCATTGATCATCATCATAATTGCCAGCTTTGGAGCTGTCCGAGGTCCTACAGCACATATCCAACCAATCTTCTGCTATAAGTTCATAGAAATAACTGCTTCTCTCTAATGGTTTCATATGGCTTGGTTTGTTCCTTGAGGACTTTGTCATGTCCTGTGCTCATTTGAAGGATAAGACAGTCAAATTGTGCACTTATGGTGTGTTCTCGCCATTGCTTACATTTTTTAAAATTTTCTATCCACAGACCTCTTTTCACACTGGCTGAGGAGCCCCAGCAAATGTAGAGCAACCCCCTGGATGTTGCAAAAGTTTCTAGAGAGTGTTAAAGGGTGCCAATGATGAATTTTTAAATGCCTTGCATGAACTGAAAGTGAGTCCTAGAACACAACTGCACACTGCTGGAGAGAATGTATAAAGGCAGGGAGGCAGTCCTTTGGGGCTGTCATTGCTGGGCTTTTTAAATAAGGAATCCCTGATAGCTTCTGAAAAAGTAAAACAGGGATCCTCAGAACTGGCCTACTGTATTGCCACATATTGACACTGTCCTATGGAAATGGCTAGCCAAGATTATAAGAGTGAGGTGTCCTTGCTTGGGAAGAAAAACAGAGAACAATATGTACTACACTAGGGAGGAAGTAGCTATGAGATGACAATAGAGGTTTCACACTTGGCCCCTTTCTCTATGGATAAAGATAACATCCATGTAAGAAACCAGTGTGAAGTGTCACAAGCATCTGTGATTTCCTGGGTGCACTGGCTGAGAAGCCAGTATCCTTTCACAGAACACTTTGCAAAACAGATCTAAATTTGCACTAAGTGTTTGAAAGAAGTTGTCAGGAGGCCCAGACTTGAGCCATGGGTGGCCATCTCCAGATCTGGCCCTGGAATATGTTTATCTAACCTAGAGTCCTTGAAATCAGGCAGGCTGAAACATGATTGAAATGCAGAAGATACTTCTCCACCAGACAAAAGTGGAAGGCCCAGTACCAAATAGTTATACCAGGTCAAACCAATCCTGATTCTTGCCAGCTAATCACCTTGGTCAATGTTGTATGCACCTGTTCCCTTCAGGGCTTGAAGAGGTCTTTAGGGCTTGATCACATACTGTAGCTTACTTAGGGCCCAATCCTATCCAACTTTTCAGCGCTGATGCAGCCATAATGCAGTCCCAAAGTAAGCCTCTGCGAGTGTTGCCCCACTGCAGGATGCAGCCATGCCCCATTGGCACAGCTGCATCAGCACTGGAAATTTGGATAGGATTGGGCCCTTAGGCTGCAATCCTATGCACACAGGCTTGGGAATAAGCTCAACTGAATACAATGTTACTTGCTTTTCATTAAATGGGCATAGGATTGCATAGGATTCCAAGTCCTAGCCTCAGGTCATGATATTTCTAAATCAGATCTTGAGGTCCCTTACAGAAACTAAATATTCTGATGGATATGTGGAATGGTTAGAAATTCAATCACTTTCCCCTTACAGCACAATCCTGTGCCTATTTGCTCAGAAGTAAGCTCTATTGTCCTCAGTGGAGCTTACTCCCAGGTAAGTGTGAATAGGATTGCAGCCTTACGTGATTTTTTAAAATGAAAAATTATAAGGAATTCACTAACATCTCTTCTAAACCCAATGTTTTAATAGAAAATTACTTCATGAAGTGCAAAGTGATATAGACTTCAGGAGCCCTCTGTAGGTGGAGTCTGGAAATTTGCTATTTTCCATCTCAGCTGGATCTGAAACATGTCTGAATGCAAACCACATCCTTCTGAAGGACTCTTGTTATTCCATTATATTGATGCATTATTATTTTAATGAAGTTTTTGGTTAGAAGCTGGAAATCCTTCTTGGCTAAGGGCCAATTTGCATAGTCAAAAAGTGACTTACCCACGTGATCCTGTGGCCATGTATAGACTAGTGGTGAAACACACTGAGTGCACTAATAGTACATGTACTATGTACATGTACAACTCTCTATGATGATCTACAACTCCCAAAGTGCTAGCATATTCATAAAAATAGCTGCAGCATCTGTATCCCCAGTGCACGTAATTGGGAGGTGGGGCAGGTTTATGCCACACCACTGCACTCACAAAAGCTTTTTCCATAACTGAGAGTTGCACTCACAAAAAAGGGTCCTTACATGAGTATCACTCTCCTTCCATTCACAGAAGGAGGTTCCATGAGTGTAATGATAAGGAAAGATCCAATATGCTTTTTGGGGCAATCTCTGGTCCAATCCTAATGGGCCTTGCACTTCCAGACCTAGCATTCCAACAGTAGAAGGTCCTTCATGGCTGTCACAAAGTGCAAAGTACTATTCAATGCAATCCAGTTGCTGCCACAAGTAGCAAATGGCTGCAGCCACATGCAAGTGGATTGGCAAAGAGTCCCTGCACTGGTAGGTCAGCACAGGGGGTAGCCCAGAGGCAAAGGTGGGAAAAATGGGGCAGATTGAGGTTGTGAAGGAAGCTGCAGCAGTACCACCAATATCCTATCCCCCTCCTTGGACTTGATCTACCTTCCTGGATATATTTGGATTTGCACCAGCAAAGTACTTTGTGCAGGTCCAAGTAGACCCATTTGGGCAGTGGAGGCTTATCCCCAGGCAAGGGAACAAATGTTTCCTTGCCGGAGGAAATCTCCAGGGCCTGAAACTCTCCTACAGGATCAGTAGGTGCACCCTAGTGGTAGGAACAGCCAGACAGCAGTTGCAACCCAGTTAATCTGTAATACATGAATTTCAACCACACATTCCCTTTCGACTTACTGTGTATGGGTACATCAATCCTAAACAGATTTGTTGGGTGCAGGTCAAATCACATGCATCGGTATACTGCATTTCTGTCTCAGTGTCAAAGTGTTTTGCAACATCAAACCAAAAAAATCTAGAAAAATATGTATTAACATTATAAATCAGTGCAACTAATGAATTACTAAACTAGCAATCCGTAAGCAATTACCATCTAGTAACAATTCAAAATTCAAACTAGGCACCAACAAAGGTTAAATAATAAAATTATTACAAAAATTCAATTCATTACTATGAATTCAAATCATGGATATATTATAATAGCATTAAACAGTAAAATTCATCCCTAACTACAGAACTGACCAAAAAGTCATGAATGGGTAGTACTCTAAGAACAAATATATCTGCAATCTACAAGGGGCAGAAGATGTCAACTGGAACTCAACATAAAAAATTACTCACACCAGCACCACCATGGCTACTTAGCACAATATGGACATCACAATAAGATTTCAGGAGCTTCAAGATGATGTACAAGCTTGAACGTACAACTACAGTCAATAACAATGTTCATTTCTCAATTTTCAAAAAAGATATCACAATGTAAAATATTTTGTATTTTTTGTCCTGCTGTTGAAAAAGGGTCCAAAGTCAAACTAGTATTTGAGGTTCAAATGAAGAATGTTGTCATGAACAAATGTCACAATAGTCAGTGCGGTATTTTAACTGTCAAGAGAGAAATTACATTTCAATCTGTTTTGACACCACTCTGTCCTCCTTGTGAGCACTTGAGAGGGTCAAGCTTTGTTGAACATGAAATGTAAAACGGGGTCCTGAACATGTGCATGTTTCATTCAGATGTTTCAGTATTCCAGGGAAGTATCATACTATACACAAGCAAATCTACAAGCAAACATGAACCAAATGCAGTGTAAAATGCCCCCTCCCCCTTGCCTTCTGAGCCAGTCGCAGCTACGAAAGTAAAGGTAAAGCAAGGCAGAGGGGCCCTTTACACAGGCCTGTGCCTGAAATAAAACTTAGTGTTTGCCCCCCAAGAACTCCACTAACCAAATGTTTGTGTTCAGTCAATCATTATTTATTTAGCCAATTAATCACCATGATTAAGCAGTTAATTAATCAATGCTTTAACCCCCATTAATTGGGCACCAAGACTTTTTAAGGCTGCAATCCTAACCTCGCTTTCCTGGGAGTAAGTCCCATTGAACACAATAGGACTTACTTCTGAGTAGACCTATTTAGGGTTGTGCCCTAAAATTGTTAATCATTTCAATAGCTGATGTACTAAAGCTTGTAGATCAGTGTTTCTCAAACTGTGGGTCAAGACCCACTAGGTGGGTCATGAGCTAATCTCAGGTGGGTTCCCATTTATTTCAATATTTTATTTTTATTATATTAGACTTGATACTACCATAGTGTGTGACTGCATTTGGGGAAATGTTACAGACCTGTGCTTTTAACAAGCTACTATGTATGTTCTTTTAACAATGATAGTCAATGGGACTTACTCCTGGGTATGTGTGGGTAGGATTGCAGCCGAGGATTGTTAAATGTTCCTGCTTGATGATGTCAAATCCGGTCATGACATCACTTCCAGTGGGTCTTTATTCTAAAAAGTGGGTCCTGGTGCTAAATGTGTGAGAACCACTGCTGTAGATGTTAGGCACCATGGTAGGAACCATTTTAAAAGATGTCACACTTCCTCGCACAGGTGTGCATTCTTCTTCTAAAGTGGCATTTTCCACAACACTTCTGAAAAGAAAACTTCAACCCCTCCCCCCAGATAATTGCTTTTATTTATATACAGATGTAATCAATGGATTGATCAGTCAAAGAAAACCCATACAATTAATCAACCAACATTTCTTTAATTGGGTGACTGCCCTGTTGATTCTTTCGGCATCTCTGAAATGGATTGGAAATGGTCGGTGTAATGTTAGTATAGCCCTGAATGCCAATGGAGAAAGGTAGGAAATAATATTTACTACTTCATTCAGAGAAAAGTATTTTCAGATGTTTTGAATATGGCTGTATTTTCAGCTGTATAAACCCAATTTTGTCAGGCAAGATTAGACCTAGAAGGCTCCAGAAACGTTACCTTCCCAATATAAATCTAGGGCCTGAAAACTTTCCCTACCTCACATTTTACTCTAAATCTGACTAAAGAACCTATCAAGAGACTTAGCAAATCATCATGTCTTACTGTAAAGTAATTTACGGCTGCATTTGCAGGCAGGCAACAGCAGGCTCAAAACCCATTACAGCCAAAGATAACAACATTAACTTAATCCTGACAGGCAAAATACTCCAGTCAATACAGTTGCAGGTATGGTATGCTGAAATCTCCAGCTACAAACAATCTGGGGCGAAGGTCAGTGCCAAAGATTTTTTTTTTTTTAAGACAAGGGTTTCAGGTTGGAGATGGGCTCCCCTACTCCTAAACCCATTTACTTAAAAAAAAAAAAAAGCCTTGTTGCTGAGTCCCCATTCAAATGTGATGCTGGGGGGGACAGGACAAGAACTTGTGTGTGTGGCCAGCATCTCATTTAAACCAGGGTCTCAGCTGGTGCCCCTTTCGATGCAATATTGACATGTTTACAAAGCAACCACATGCGTTTTGGATTCCTGGCATGTTGACTGACTGTATACAGGCATGGCTCCAGGACCAACCCTGCCATAGGTGGTGCCAAGGTCATTCTTGCTCACCAGGTGAGTCACACGGGGCAAATGGGACCTTTGTTCAAGTTAGAAGGTTTTAATTCTTTTTTAAGCTCAGCACTGAGATTCAGGTCACAACTGAAGTCAAATACGGCCTACTTACCTTGCCTGGCAACTGACAGAGGGCTTGGTGATCCTTCCCATTTTGCTGTTAGTCTGGGATTGCAAGACCAGGAAGATTCTCAAACTACCCAGCAAACAAGGAACAGGAAGCAGAGAGAACTAGACACACTGCTGCTGCTGTTATATCATGCCTGAGTGAAGCATCCATGGGGGTTCCCAGGCAGTCTCCAATTGAGGAATTGACCAGATCAAGATCCAGAACTACTCAGATCATTGTCCTGCAGGTCTTGGATAGGAGGAAGGTTATCCAGTGAAGAACAGTGTCCCCTAACCAGACAGTGATTGCCTGAAGCCTTCCGCTATCTAATGGGTGGTGCTCTAGCTTGGGAGAATGCCTTTGAACTACATTCCCAGTCTTCTCCAATGGAAAACTTGGATGGTTGAAGGGTGTATTCAGATGTTGTTGTTGTCAACCTTCAGTCTCGAAAGACTATGGTATCGCGCTCTGAAAGGTGGTTCTGGAACAGCATCTAGTGTGGCTGAAAAGGCCAATTCGGGAGTGACAATCCCTTCCACACTAGGAGCAAGTGCAGTCTGTCCCTGGTCTGTCTCCCTGGTTATGGGCCTTCCTTCTTTGCCTCTTAGCCTCAGACTGTTGGCCAAGTGTCTCTTCAAACTGGGAAAGGCCATGCTGCACAGCCTGCCTCCAAGCAGGCCGCTCAGAGGCCAGGGTTTCCCACTTGTTGAGGTCCACTCCTAAGGCCTTCAGATCCCTCTTGCAGGTAATGCAAAAAGTCTCCCAGGGCAGAGCCTAATAGCTCATCCTCCTCAGAGAAGTAAGCACAGAGTTTTCCCTCAGACGTCCCTGGCTGGTTTCCACGGATCCCTGGGGAGCCACGGCTCACAGTCTGGGAACCACTAGAGTCTAGTTTTATCTTCTCCATGTAGAGCCAATGCATAAGAGGAAAGTGGGGGCATTCTGGTGATTTGGAAACCTGCCAGAATTTAAAACCATGTAGACAAAGCTTTCACTCATTTAACCATGCCATGGGCTGACAAACACTGAATACATGGATACCTGGTTTGTATGTAGCCAGTCAGCATTTCTGGGGCCCCGCCATGAGTGATCTTCATTCAAGGTCAGTATCAGAGAGTTCACTGTCAGAAGGGCCTGGGCTGCAACACATACACACACCTCCAATCTGGCTTCTCCTTTCTGCTGCAGGTTGTTGGCTGGTGAGATTTCCACACAGTGTCAGAGGAATACATATTAAACGAGCCCCTGGAAATGCCGCTACATTTAAGAGAGCGTGGTTTCATCTCCGGAACTTTAGTATTGTAATTACACAGATGACTGAGGCTTTGTGATTTTGTGCAGCAGCAAGACAAGGCTTTGTAATGCCAGGCACCTTATTTACAGCAAGTGAGAAGTGGCAAACGGTGCCTACGATGGAGTGGAGAATTATGACGACAATAATAATTAACACATTGCCCTGACACGACTCAATTTCCAGGAGAAAGCAGATTCTCCTCAGGGAAGTACAGTCAAAAAGGTTAAGTCAACCAGGCTTCATTTAACAAATGCATGCCACTCGATCAACTGCCAATAATGATACGACTGATGTACAGCCAGAGCGAGGTCCAAGTTGATCTTTCTCCTTTGCTTTGCCTATGTGGAGGTGGAATATGAGCTAGAGGAAGAAAACAAGTGAGAGCATGTGGAGGAAGAGGGAACAAATGCCAGGGAAACAACCCCTAAACAAACAGGACAAGCAGAAAGCAGATTGCTTGGCAGTGGCAAACCTGCCATTCACTTGATGGGGCAAATGCCCTGGGCTTGGAGCCTGGCACACATCTAGGACCCCAAAGAACCCTTTCTGAGGCTCCCAACATGGTCAGAAACTGCTTCTGGTTTGCCAGAAGCACAGTTTAAAGCGCCGGGGAACCTTCAGGAGGCTTCCCTGAGGCATCCTGGAGTCATGTGAGGCACCAGATTTGCACATGGGGGGCAGCAGCATCCTACAGGCGCCATTGTGGACCTTTGCCCTGGGGTATGGGGCTGGGGAGGTTCATTACTACTGCTTGGATTTGTGAAGAGGGATGCACAGTGGCACACACTGAGCAAATCATGGGGTCCAGGGGAGAGAGAGGAACACTGGAGCAGGCTTCTATTGAGAAGATCTTTGTTGGGTGATGAACTCCCTGCTGGACCTAAGGCAAGCCAGTGCCTCTCACACTCAGTGTTGGTAAAGGGGTGCAAGCTCTGGCCAGTTGGCAGCCAAGCATGTGAAGAGCTCAAGTCCCAGCAGGAATGGAATGGACATGTGAGGCTGGGCAGGGTCTCTACCCAGAAGCAGAGACCATTGCAGGCCCCTTCTGAACCAGCTGAAGGGGGAATGTGAATGCAGTGTATTGGGGTTGCAATCCTATGCACTCTTTCCTGGGAATAAGTACCACTAAACACAATGGAACTTATTTTTGAGAAGGCATGTATAGCATGTGTTGTGTTGTAAGTACCAAAAGGGCAGGAAGGGGAGCTTTCCTTCCAGGTCTAATAATAGCTTCAAGGGCACCATTTTCATTGGAATCATGGTGGGAAAGCATTAGCAATCTCCTCCTGGGGCAACACAGTCCCAATCTTGATCATCTCCCACCCACTTCCCAACCTGCCTTGCCCAGGGCTATTTACAATGAAAAATAAAAGCAACAGCCCAAACTGTGTTTAATGTAACATGTAGCATGGTAATCTTAGGGGCAGGGCCTCTGAGAGGAATTTTATCAGGGGGTACAAAGTTTCTTTTGGGCTCCTTCCTGAAGAGGAAGGAGTGAAACAGAGTGGGGGGGTAGCAATGGGGTGGGCAAGATGGGGGCAAAACAGGCAGGGGGAAGTGGCAACAGCTGGAATAGTCTTTGAAGTCCAGGTCTACCAATCTTCCCAATGCAGAGCTCAGGTCTACCTGCCTGCCAGTGTTGGCAGCTAGATGCATTAATACAGAAAACTAAACACACTAAAATCTTTCAAATATAGAAAATCATTGCAGGAGATTCGGATCGTTGTATTTAGGTTCACACTAGAATGAAAAATGTCCTGTGTACACAAAAACTGACTTCTGCAGTAGCTGCAGTCCGGCAGCTGTGTTGTTGAGCTCTTATACGCTCCTTCATGGTAAGTCAATACACTAGCGAAAGAGCGACTGTAGCAGGTCACTTTCCTCCCAGATGTGACACAGTTAAGGAACGTATGCCATGTGCAGTCATTGCCATGTGCCCACAATAACACCCCCAGCATCCCACATGGGCACTGAGTCTGGGTGAGACTGGAAAATGTAAGATTCCAGAAAATATCTGGGCCCCCTCCTTTGGCTGCTGGGCCCCTTTCTGACCGTGAGCCCAGGTACAAATTACCCCCTTTACCCACCTCTCCTAGGCCCTGCTTATGGGTCTGTACAGACTAATTGTTCATAAAGGGTTTCAAATGCCCAAAGTGCCGTGTGCAAGTGCTAAGTGCTGTCCTTTTCACATCCAAAGTGGGCTGTATTACCACTTATACAAGTATTCCCAAATATACAATATACAAGTATTCCCAAATAAACATATGTATATTCCCAAATGTATATTGTAAATATACAATATACAAGTATTCCCAAATATGAGTTGGCATCCTTCAGTCTCGGAAGACTATGGTGTCACGCTCTGAATGGTGGTTCTGGAACAGAGTGTCCTCTCCAGTGCACGAAGCCTGGGTAAAGCAGGTATGGAGGATAGGATAGGTATGGAGGATTTTTTTCCCCCCAAATATAAACAAACAATTGGAGACTGATTTTCCTTCCTTGCAAGTTCTGTCCAGTGCAATTTTGGTATCTGAATTAAAACCTGTGCCACCCCGTTCAATCTGAGCTTTCTATTGTAGCATCAAGGTCTGTGATTACTTGCAGAAGCCAATGGATTCCACAATAGCCAACCTTACCAATGCAATGCCAAATATTATGTTGGTTTATAATGGAGAGTTGCCAATTTGGAGTCAGGGGGGGGCAAAGTCGAAGCAAAACTTGGTGAGTCGGGGTTTAGAGCATTGTGTATTCTGGTAGGTAAGAGTGGAGTCAGAACTGAAGCTGATGAACCAGTGATGTTGGCTTGGTCTATACATAAAGCAGAATGGGCTGATAGAGCTGTTAGTACCGCATCAGACTGCAAGGAGGACAATGCCTTTTTTGAAGGTTCTCAAAATAAAGTTTCTGAAGTAGAAAATTAGCATGGCAGAAATATGATTGGACTAGACCAGGGGTAGCCAACCTTTCCAGTTTAGGGCTCCTGGGCCTTTTACAATTATGCAGAAGAGGGAATGTCAGCAGGTGCAGCTTGTCATCTCACAGATGACAAGCTGCACCTGCTGAAATTCTGTCCTCTACACCAGGGGTGCCCAAACCCCGGCCCTCGGGCCACATGCGGCCCTTGAGGCCTCTCAATGCGGCCCTCAGGGAGCCCCCAGTCTCCAATGAGCCTCTGGCCCTCTGGAGATTTGTTGGAGCCAGAACTGGCCCAACACAACTGCTCTCAGCGTGAGGGTGACTGTTTGACCTCTTGCGTGAGCTGTGGGATGAGAGCTCCCTCCGCTACTTGCTGTTTCACATCTGTGAAGCAGTAAGGGCAGCAAAGGAAAGGTCAGCCTTGCTTTGTACAAGGCCTTTTATTGGCCTTGAGCTATTGCAAGACCTTCATTCATTCATATAAGTTCATCTTTAATATATTCATTTATGTAAACTTATTCAAATTTTAAATGTAAATTAATTCTTTTTCCCCCGGCCCCCGACACACTGTCAGAGAGATGATGTGGCCCTCCTGCCAAAAACTTTGGACACCCCTGCTCTACACAATTATTAAAGGTGCAGGAACCCTAAAGTAGAAAGGTTGGCCACCCCTTTCTCCTCCACATTTTTTTTATGTGGTGGAACATTCAGAAATAACCTCCCCTATCTGCATTCTGAAGGGGTCTCTCCATTCTGCCACATGAATAGAATGCCAGAGTCAAGCCAGAATCTTAACAAATTAAGGGGGTAGAGCCAGAGCAGAACCTACCTGGTTATGAATGGGCCCTGGGACCAGGGCTGGCCTAACCATGGGATTGACCGAAGCAGCTGTTTCAACTTGGGGGAGAGCTACTAACTGGCAAGGGGTGCCCCGTGCCCTGCATCTGCTTGTCTCTCCCTCTTGCTCTCTTGGTTGTAGAGAGCAAGCTGGAGGAGGATCAGGGCAGCAGAACTCTACCACTTCTTCCAGCATCACTGTTGCAAGTGATCACAGCAGCAGAGCTGCAAGAAGTGGTTGCTGGCAACCCTGTTCTGATCACTCCCACAAGTGATCAGCACAGGCTCACTCAGCTTGTCTGCCTGCATAGCAAGAAGGCTAGGTGGTCAAAGGAAGAAGTGGAGCAGTTCCAGCACCATCTCTTCCTCTGCCCAGCCCTGCTGGAAACAAACACGTTTGTTTGCACTGTAGAACATGCTAGGAGTTCTCCCAGCATCCTCCACTTATCCAGTTTGTTTCAAATAGGACCAGGCAGAGGACGAGGCAGCACTGGAGCTGCCAGTAAGTAGGAGAAGTGGGGTGGTGTCGTCATTCTGCATCTCACCTCACTTCTTCTCTGTGCCCACCTGGCTGCTCTCCTGCGGAGGAGACAGTAGCAACAGCAGTGATGAGGCCATGTCCGTGGTTTTATTTTATTCATTTATTTATTTACAGGGAAGGAAAAGTTAGCAGGGGCCATGGATCTGCCCCACCCAGGTGACAGATCTGCTCAGATCTGCCTGGGACAGTCAGAAGGCCAGAATAAAAGTAGAATCTGGTTTTTCCTCCTTTTTTCAGACTCCAGTATTGGTCACCTGATGACCCAGTTTTCCTTGTCAGACTAGAAAAAGGCAGAATGGTCCACAAACCTTTTCTGAGGCCCTGCTAATAGTGCAGAATTATGACTTCAGAGAGCTTTGTTCATAAAGGGGAGGATATAGAATCTCCTTTCACTAAAGCAGTGTTTCTTAAACGGTGGGGCGTGACGCACTAGGTGGATTGTGAACCCATTTCAGGTGGGTCCCCATTCATTTCAATGTTTTATTTTTAATACGTGTATATTAGACTTGATGCTACCATGGTATCTGACTGCATTTGGGGAAATGTTATAGATCTGTACATTGAACAGGCTATTGTGCATATGCTTTTCACCTCTGATAGCAAATGGGACTTATTCCTGTGTAGGTGTGGGTAGGATTGCAGCCTAGGATTGTTAAAAACCTTCCTGCTTGATGACGTCACTTTCGGTCATGACATCACTTCTGGTGGGTCCTGACAGATTCTCATTCTAAAAAGTGGGTCCTGGCGCTAAAAGTTTGAGAACCACTGCGCTAAAGTGTTTAATCTGTTAAACAAAAAGTAAGGTTCTACTAAAAAGGTCTCTCCCCCTATCTGTGAAAGCTTGACGTTGTGCTTTCTGTTCACTGAGGGCTCCATCTGAGAGCCCACGAACATCTGCAAAAGCTTCAATGTTGACGTTAATGGGTTTAGAGGCAGACCAATAATGTTTCATAGATTTCTTCTGGAAGTTTCCAAGCACTTCCTATTATCATCATTTTTCTCCCCCTCACAAAGGCAACATGAACTTCGTATACAGGCTGAAGATTAAGGTTCCATGAAGATTTAAAAAAAGAAAAGGAAAGGGAAGGACAATGTTGCTTTAGCAAACAATTTGTCACATAGCTTTTAAGTTTTACTAGCCCGGAGAGGTATCCAACAACTAAATAGTGAGAGGAAAGTGAATGATTAGCTGGCAGGCCTTCGGGCTACTGAAAGATAGTTTTAGTAGCCTGTCATGAAAATCTGTGGCCTGAGGCTCCAGGGCTACTTTTTATTTCCAAGCCTGTTATTGATTTTGGTATGAAGAAAAATAATTTGGTATTGTTGCTTAAGGTGTCACTGAGGAAAGGGGTGTGGGGGGTGGAAACGACAGCTTCTTTCATTTGCTAACTGTTTTTTTCTTTCATATTTACATTTTATTACAACAGGGCCCAGGATGGTAAATGAAGGCATTTACTACTTAAAGGTACTACTGTCTTTATGAAACATGGCACACTAATCGAAAACACAAGTAAACTGAAAATTAAATTTAAAAGCCTATAATTTAGTATCTTCCTTGCCAAGAATGATGACTTCCATTTACGAAGGGAATCCAGAGCGGCTCAGGGTCAGCCTGGTGTGTGTGCCATTTCCAGGCCGATTGCAAAGGCTGATGGTGTTGATTAATTTCGAAGGACTCCGCTTTGTCTTCTCCAGCTCACTGAACAACTTCATTTCAGCTGATGAGTTCAAACAGGGGTCAGAACAATCCTCATTTCTGACAATTCCACAAAATGGGAATTAATTTTATGAGTTAGTACCACCACATTTAAAAACTAAGCCGGGGGGGGGGGGGGACGGACTCTCAGGCTAAGTTAGCATAAGGAGGGAGAAAGGAAATCTGTTTGCAAAGCCCTCCTAGGATAACCTAGTTTGATTAAAAAATCAGAAGAATATTGACTTAACATAGCAGGTGGCTCCGTGTCCCACGTGATCAAATGCCGAGAAGTCAATCAGTTCGGGCCCTTATCTTTGGTAAATAGTGGAAGCATTTTTGTTGCCCTCCATCATTATTTAGCAAACAATCTGGATGTTATATTAAGCTTGGCACAGGCCTGACATGCCAAGACAAGATTCCACGACACCAAAGACGCTACAACCAAGTGCTATGCACGGCTTTTCTTTGTCCTTTTGAATTATGTTATTGCAATTATCATCTACATTGTATTTGTGTCATTGTTTTGATGCAACCTTTTAATTCCCCCGCCTGCCCGCCCACCCAAATGCTGATGGAGGAAACGATTATGTGAAAGATTGTCTTTTACTAGAGCAACTTGGGAGGTTTTTCTGTTGTGTTGCCACATGTGATGGCCTTTGGTAAACACCATCAGGATAGGAACAATATAATGATTGGTTGAGGAGAGATACGTCATTGTGATGTCAATCATGACTCTAAAGGACCTGCATGGCTTTTTCACAATCTGGCAAGGAGGTACCCCTATTTCATCTTACGTGTGTAATACCACCTGAATTTCAGGATTCTGGGTGTTGATTTGGAATATGGTACTAGAAAACACAGAACTGGAATTTGTAACCTTCCAGAAATGTTCAATTACATTTAATTTTTTTAAAAAATGTTATACTTTCAGCATATGCCCTCCTGCAATTTCTGATTTGGGTTTTGCAGTTTAATGTCTTACAGCTTGATATGAACCATTGTTTCCCATGTCTAAGAGAGCTCTCTGCACGTTAAGCAAGTCCTCATGAGCTACAAACCAAGTTTCAAATGAGTGCCAGGGACCTGGAGAGGATAATTATCAGTGGATAATTATCTGTTTAATTATCTGGTAATCTGATAATTTCCAGTGGATAATTATCTGTTAGGTCCAAAAGCACTTCATGTTATGGGGTTAGATGGGCACTTTGCATTGGCTCTGGGACAATGGCAACAGATAACAAAGAAGGTAATCTGGTCAGTGTCTCACCCTCTGATACTCGGGATAGAGCCTTGCAGATTGGGGTGTTAAAGGTATTTACCTGTTATAATGACGACCTGCTGATTTTTGACTTACCTGTATTATATTCCAACTTGTAATGAACTAAAATAAATAGCTAAAATGCAGGAAATTGCCATCAAGAATGCCCTTCTAGAAATATGTCCTGTTACTGTTTCAATTAGATGTAACAATTACAATTACAATTTTTATTCTTGAAGTGGTGGAAGATGCCCGCTATGGCTAGAGTAACTTCAAATACAATTAGGAAAGGGGCATTGCTATTGGGATTTTAATGTGAAAAGGGGTTAGGATGGAGCTCAGCTGTGATACCTGTGGTGAAGGCAGAGGATGAAACATCAAGGGAAAGAATGTAGCTATAGAGATGGAGCTTGCTGGACATGAGGGTGGATCTAATAAACATGTCCATAAGCAAAGCAGATGGCAACCTGGCTCTTAACTCCGACTACTCATCATGAGATTTTTTGTCATCCCTGGAGACCCTGAGAAGGTAGCTAAAACCCTGGCATTTCAGCTCAAATGCTAAGATCTAGCAACCATAAAGAAGGAGGATGGATGTGAGGACTTACGGCAGTGGCTTTGGGGATTTCTTTTGCATGCATAGAACTATGTATGTACCAGGTTCTACATATAAAGAAGGAGATGGCCTCATCATGTCACCAACATTCATATAACCTGCCTTGGAAATATCTGAGCAGGTTTGTAATGCATACCTTAGTATGAGTGAAGCATTATGGACTCTAAATTGTTCTAACCAATAAGAAATTGAGCTGAAGAGGAATTTAAGGCCTATTCCCTTCTTCCTCCTCACTTGCTTATATGTTTTGCTGTCCTGGCAGGGATGAAAGCATCATCAGGCTGCAGGAGGCTCCATTTGGGGCTCAGAATAAACGCAGTTACAGTATTGTCCTAATTTTTGAAAAATATAATCCAAGTTTCCAAGCCCAATTTGGAGCCTATCTAGGGTTTCCTTTCTGTCACTAATTGTGTCATATGTGCTGTGCTTAGAATCTATATCAGGAAGAGGACTGTAACTAACTGGATGAACCAGTGAGAGTGAGGGAAAAGAGAACAATAAGAAGTAGTTTGTTTTTCTTGTTTTCTAGATCATCCTGTCACTTCATCCTCAGTTCTCCTGTATGACTAGTGCCCCAATCCTATTGAGACTTACAGTAGAAGATCTAGCAATCCAATATTGTAAGTCCCTGTGTGGTGGTGCAAATGTTGCACCATCATCATGTGCTATGGAGCCACCAGCGGAAATGGTCAGAGGCTGTGTGTGTGAACCACACAGGGCATTTGGTGGGCCATTGTGAGATACAGGAAGCTGGACTAGATGTGCCTATGGCCCGATCCAGCAGGGCTGTTCTTATGTTCCTAACCAGAACCACCCAGACACTGTGTCAGTGCTGGTAGGTGGTGGAGGGGGAAGTTCATGGGTGGCTTGGGGCAGGGAGTGGGCCAAACTGAGGGGGAATATCAGCAGCAGTCTGCATGCCAGATTCTATTCCCCTTTCCCAGCCAGGACTCGCCCTTTCCACTCCTTATACCAGCAGAATAGCTGGCATATGTCTGAGGAGACCAATTGGTGACCAGGCAGCCTAAAAGAAGGTAAGTAAAAAATGTTAACTCTCACTAACTGTCTGATTGTCCTTCCATGAAAGCATTCAGCACACACTCCAGCAGCAGCACTGCATGCTATGGACTAGCAGGGGATTGGATTGGGCTGTAGTTTTAATCAGGGCTGTGGAGCTGGTACACAAAACCTCCAGCCCCACCCAAAATGATTCTGACTCTAACACTACAATTCCAACTCCACAGCCCTGGTTTTAACAACATGAGACAAGTCTCCTCTATTTTCTTGGCAGAAAGGAAAGGAGATGTTAATCCAGCAGATTCATACAGAAAAAAAAAAACTAGTCATGGTATGGCTTTATCAGTTCAGATAAAGATGAGCTGAGCCAGGTGGATCAGATTCTATTAGCCCATTGCATGTATATTACATGTATGTGAGTAGGCTTCATGTTTCATTAATGTTTCAATAACTATAAGAGGTGTAAAGCAAGACAATTGTGTTTCCCAATTAACCTTTCAACAACAAAGCTGCTGTTTGTGTTTGAAATCACCAGGGATGGGAACTCAAGTGAGGTGACTCAAGTCCGAGTTTCGAAAATCAGCATTTTTTGCTGATGCGTGGATACTCAAGTCACCTGCACCTATGACTCTGCCCATTCTGACTCATTTTCAAGTCAAGTTGTGGGAAGTGGACACTCGACTCAAGTCCAGCCATGCTGGATTTGCCCATCCATCAAAATTACTCTTCACTTCTACTACAAGCAATCATCACTTGCCTTGTCAGGTATCCTTCACCACTTCAATCCAACCCTATCCCCAGTAAGGGATAGGCATCCCAATCCTAAACCCAGCAGGGGCGCTGGGTGCAGTAGTGCCAAAATGGTGACGGCTGTATCTTGCGGCCCCACAGAGGCTGTCTGAGGAAAGCCCTGGGTCATGCAGTGGGGCTTCTCACATCTGTTTGGGTTATTTTGCTGGTGCAGGTGAGGAAACCTCTGTGTCGGGCTTTTCAGTCCTACACAGAGGATAGAACGTAGTGGAGCAGAGCTCCGCTGGTCCCCCCCTCCCGGGCCAGTTCCTCCAACCCCCCAGAACACCTTCCCCCCCGCCCCAAAAGCCCACACCACTGCCTGGAGCTCTTACCTTGCTCCAGGTGGCATCCTTCCGGTGGTGGGCCTAGCATTCCATCCTCCCACAGTGCCATAAACATGTTTTATGGCATGTTTACTGCATTAGTGCCAGTGCTGGAGCTCAGTGTTGGTGCTAAAGGCCCATAGGACTAGTCCCTTAGATTGCAAACCTATGCACATGGAACACAATGGCACTTACTTCTGAGAAGACATTCATAGAATTGTGCCTTTATAGAATTAGATCTAGAACAGCATTCAAGAAGAGCATCTATCTATCTATCTATCTATCTATCTATCTATCTATCTATCTATCTATCTATCTATCTATCTATCTATCTATCTATCTATCTATCTATCACATTTGCCAAAATTTAGTCATCAATTCTTCTTTCACATTGGAGTCATCTGGCTCAGATAGTAATCCACAAAAGTCTTTGGTACAATAAATTGGTTAGTCCTTTAGGTGCCATAGGATGGGTCGATCTTTTGCTGTGACAGACCAAGGCTGCAATCCTATGAACACTTTCCTGGGATTACACCCCACTGAACACAATGGCACTTACCACTGAGTGAACATGGATAGGATTGGGCTGGAATACGACTGCCTCTCCAGAAGTTTACACGTGACTATATGATAGTATTTCATTCTATGTAGTACAGATCCACTACCAATGCTAACAAATATGGAAATAAAATAACACAGAAAACAGTCAGAAACAACAACAGTCCCTATCCTGAAGAGTGTTTACATCTTATGTACACAACACACAACATCCTATTTTCTCCTTCAAAAGCCACGTCTTTGCTAGGGATGCCAAAGGGGACCTGCACTATTACTTATTCAGCAGCTGTATCAGACTTGGATGGGCAGCTCCCCTGGTGGTAACTGAGGGGTTAGGCAGTCAATCTCAAACCACATTAACTCTAAAAGGCTTCCTGCTGGTTATCTCTTTTCCCTTATGTTTTCTGCTCTTCCCATACACTCTACTCTGCCATGGAAAGCTGTGACAAATCCTCAGATTGTCACGTTAAGGGCTGGTTGAGAGCACTGAGCATGACCTGCACTGTACTTACAGGTGCCAAATTATGTACTGTCAGGGACATGCATGTACCTCAGCAATCAGGACCAAACTCTATTATTATTATTATTATTATTATTATTATTATTATTATTATTATTATTATTGCCAAAAGGCTCCCCAGCAACACAAATTGTGGAGCAGGTAATTTATTTGAAAATAGAACTTTGCATTATTTCTTGCAAAAAAGAAGGTATACATCAAAAGTAAACCTACAGTATCGTTATCCACTGTGATAATTCAATATACTCCATGTTTTTGATACATGCTTAATGTGTCTTTTTTAGCTACAATCCACAAATTGCCCAGTGTTAATCATATTTTCTCCTGAACTAAGTCTAAATGTTCTTTCTCTGCTGAGTCACAATAAGGAAAATGGATTTAACATGACAGCCACATATTTTAACCTGTCAGTTTCCCACTGCTCAGTCTTAGTTAATTCATGTATATTTCATTTCATATTTATCCACCACTTTCCTTTTCCAAGGAATACCAAAAGCAGCTAAAAAAAACCTCCACAGTATCAGAACATCAATACAAATAATATCAAAAAATAAATTAAAACAATTAGGTGTATTGGAATCTGGGAAGATCTGGCGAGGAGGTAGATGTGGTGTCAGCAGTGGACCCTTTAAGGGTCAGGCCTGGGCATTTAGCAGAGAGTGTGCTGCACAGCTGCAGCCACTTGAAGGCAATAGGGCCCTCAAGTGACCTGGTTTAGATTCGTTAGGACTGGGGAACATTTTGGGACAAGCGGGGCCTGTACAAGAGGGACGGGCTCCACTTGAACCAGAATGGAACCAGACTGCTGGCGCATAACATTAAAAAGGTGGCAGAGCAGCTTTTAAACTGATCCCTGGGGGAAGGCCGACAGGAGCCGAGGGGCATCCGGTTCGGGACTTTTCATCCCTATGGGACGAGGATGGGGAGGTTAGAGAACAACAAGACAAAGGCAGAGTAGGAGAAGAAATTGGCAAAGGTAGCGTGATGGGATGTGATAGACGGTTTGGCACAATGAGAGGATGCAGGGACAAAGGAGCGAATAAGCAGCCCATCTTGGGGCATTCCCGGTACAAATGCTTTTATGCGAATGCCCAAAGTCTACGAGCAAAGGTGGGACAACTGGAATGTCTGGTGACAAGGGAAAACATTGACATAGTGGGCATAACGGAAACCTGGTGGAATGCGGAGAATCAGTGGGATACCGCAATCCCGGGCTATAAACTCTACAGGAGGGACAGGCAGGGGCGTGTTGGAGGTGGGGTGGCCGTTTATGTTAAGGAAGGGATAGAATCCAGCAAAGTAGAGATTGAAGGTGGGTCCGACTCCACCGTAGAATCTCTGTGGGTTAAATTACCAGGCTTGTGCAGCGATGTAATACTGGGGGCGTGCTATCGTCCTCCAGACCAGAAATCTGATGGGGACCTTGAAATGAGGAAACAGATCAGGGAGGTGACAAGGAGGGACAGGGTTGTAATCATGGGAGACTTCAATTATCCTCATATTGACTGGGTCAATTTGTGTTCTGGTCACGATAAGGAAACCAGATTTCTTGACGTGCTAAATGACTGTGGCTTAGAGCAGCTAGTCACGGAGCCCACCAGAGGACAGGTGACTCTGGATTTAATATTGTGCGGTACGCAGGACCTGGTTAGAGATGTAAACATTACTGAGCCATTGGGGAACAGTGATCATGCTGCGATCTGTTTTGACATGCACGTTGGGGGAAGAATACCAGGCAAATCTCTAACAAAAATCCTTGACTTCTGACGGGCGGACTTCCCTCAAATGAGGAGGCTGGTTAGAAGGAGATTGAAAGGGAGGGTAAAAAGAGTCCAATCTCTCCAGAGTGCATGGAGGCTGCTTAAAACAACAGTAATAGAGGCCCAGCAGAGGTGTATACCGCAAAGAAAGAAGGGTTCCACTAAATCCAGGAGGGTGTCCGCACGGCTAACCAGCCAAGTTAGAGAGGCTGTGAAGGGCAAGGAAGCTTCCTTCCGTAAATGGAAGTCTTGCCCTAATGAGGAGAATAAAAAGGAACATAAACTGTGGCAAAAGAAATGTAAGAAGGTGATACGGGAGGCCAAGAGAGACTATGAAGAACGCATGGCCAGCAACATTAAGGGGAATAATAAAAGCTTCTTCAAATATGTTAGAAGCAGGAAACCCGCCAGAGAAGCGGTTGGCCCTCTGGATGGTGAGGGAGGGAAAAGGGAGATAAAAGGAGACTTAGAGATGGCAGAGAAATTGAATGAGTTCTTTGCATCTGTCTTCACGGCAGAAGACCTCGGGCAGATACCGCTGCCCGAACGGCCCCTCCTGACCGAGGAGTTAAGTCAGATAGAGGTTAAAAGAGAAGATGTTTCAGACCTCATTGATAAATTAAAGATCAATAAGTCACCAGGCCCTGATGGCATCCACCCAAGAGTTATTAAGGAATTGAAGAATGAAGTTGCAGATCTCTCGACTAAGGTATGCAATTTGTCCCTCAAAACGGCCATGGTGCCAGAAGATTGGAGGATAGCAAATGTCACGCCTATTTTTAAAAAAGGAAAGAGGGGGGACCCGGGAAACTATAGGCCGGTCAGCCTAACATCCCTACCGGGTAAGATGGTGGAATGCCTCATCAAAGATAGGATCTCAAAACACATAGACAAACAGGCCTTGCTGAGGGAGAGTCTGCATGGCTTCTGTAGGGGTAAGTCTTGCCTCAAGAACCTTATAGAATTCTTTGAAAAGGTCAACAGGCATGTGGATGTGGGAGAACCCGTGGACATTATATATCTGGACTTTCAGAAGGCATTTGACAAGGTCCCTCACCAAAGGCTACTGAAAAAACTCCACAGTCAGGGAATTGGAGGACAGGTCCTCTCATGGATTGAGAACTGGTTGGAGGCCAGGAAGCAGAGAGTGAGTGTCAATGGGCAATTTTCACAATGGAGAGAGGTGAAAAGTGGTGTGCCCCAAGGATCTGTCCTGGGACCAGTGCTTTTCAACCTCTTCATAAATGACCTGGAGACAGGGTTGAGCAGTGAAGTGGCTAAGTTTGCAGACGACACCAAACTTTTCTGAGTGGTGAAGACCAGAAATGATTGTGAGGAGCTCCAGAAGGATCTCTCCAGACTGGCAGAATGGGTAGCAAAATGGCAGATGTGTTTCAATGTAAGTAAGTGTAAAGTCAAGCACATTGGGGCAAAAAATCAAAACTTTATATATAGGCTAATGGGTTCTGAGCTGTCTGTGACGGATCAAGAGAGATATCTTGGGGTGGTGGTGGACAAGTCGATGAAAGTGTCGACCCAATGTGCGGCGGCAGTGAAGAAGGCCAATTCTATGCTTGAGATCATTAGGAAGGGTATTGAGAACAAAATGGCTAGTATTATAATGCCGTTGTACAGATCTATGGTAAGGCCACACCTGGAGTATTGTGTCCAGTTCTGGTCGCCGCATCTCAAAAAAGACATAGTGGAAATGGAAAAGGTGCAAAAGAGAGCGACTAAGATGATTACGGGGCTGGGGCACCTTCCTTATGAGGAAAGGCTACGGCATTTGGGCCTCTTCAGCCTAGAAAAGAGATGCCTGAGAGGGGACATGATTGAGACATACAAAATTATGCAGGGGATGGACAGAGTGGATAGGGAGATACTCTTTACACTCTCACATAATACCAGAACCAGGGGACATCCACTAAAATTGAGTGTTGGGAGGGTTAGGACAGACAAAAGAAAATATTTTTTTACTCAGCGTGTGGTTGGTCTGTGGAACTCCTTGCCACAGGATGTGGTGCTGCCGTCTAGCCTAGATGCCTTTAAAAGGGGATTGGACAAGTTTCTGGAGGAAAAATCCATTATGGGGTACAAGCCATGATGTGTATGCGCAACCTCCTGATTTTAGAAATGGGTTATGTCAGAATGCCAGATGCAAGGGAGGGCACCAGGATGAGGTCTCTTGTTATCTGGTGTGCTCCCTGGGGCATTTGGTGGGCCGCTGTGAGATACAGGAAGCTGGACTAGATGGGCCTATGGCCTGATCCAGTGGGGCTGTTCTTATGTTCTTATGTTCAGGCATGAAAGCACCTGATGAAGGGAGAGTTTGGTGTGGGTAGCAGAAGGAGGAAAGCTTGAGGAAGGACAGACTGGATTAATGGACTGAGGAATTCATGGCTAATGGACTGCTGATGGACAGATGTGTGAATGGACTTTGAAAGCTGCAGGAGCAGAAACTACTGGAGACACTAAGACTGGTGTTGGGCTGCTGTGCCCAAGACCTGCTGAGGACCAAGGGGCTGCTGTAGTGGCAGGAGGCTGCTGGCAGGAAGGAGGACCTCTAACCTACAGACCTCTGTTAGAGGACCTCTAACCTCTAAAAGGCAAGCTACCCTGGTGGTGGGGTCCAGCAGTACTGCAGGGCAGAACCAGGGTCATTTTTGAGGAAAGAAGGGAGCTAAAAGTGGGCATAATTCTCCAGGCGGAGCTTGGACTGGGAATCTGGCAGAACATTAGGTTCACATTAATGTAGCAAAACTATACATCTTTTTCATACATGAAACACCACATATCGACATTTAACTAAACTCACAAAATATCAGCATTTAAACATTGAACAAGAACATATTAATAACTGTACACTAGTCATGCACCGCAATCTCCCTATGCAGGGAAATGTTAGCTCACACTAAAAAACAGTGCCCGTCCTTCTACCACCACCTCAGAGGAATGCTGGTCCCCTGAAGACCAGGGTGGTAGGTTTTCTCCACGTTAAAATGACAGTTAATGGGAGCTACTGTGAAATGAGTCCATTCTCATTCACAATTTCACATAGTTCTACCCTTGGTTCCATTTCTTCATCATACTAGAGCAAGGGTGTCAAACTCGTTTCATACAGAGGGCCAAAGTTAGTATTCAGGATGCCTGCTGAGGGCCGGAAATGATGTCATCAAGCAGAAAGTGACATCATTAAGCAGCTGATGGCCAGAAATCAGCACCTTATAGAAGTTCATTAATTGCAAATGACAGAAGAGAAAATATGCAAATCTTGATCATATTTCAAGATATGGGAAAGCCCAATTTTATGTGGGCTGCTGTTTCAGTGTTAACACCTCAGCACTGCTCAGCAGCTAAGAGCCTGAGGGCCAGATAAAAAGCTTTTAGGGGCCACATCCAGCCCCCGGGCCTTATATTTGACACCCCTGTACTAGAGTATGGCACTGGATCGAACTCACGCATTGGAACTCGTGCACTGGCCTCTATATATACAACCAACACAATGCCACCATTATGGAGCCCAGCGATTTTAGAGATTAAAACAGCAGCACAGTGGGCCTCTGCATACTCTTTGTACAGACGCACATTGTTTATTCCATTAAGTTTAGGGAGCTGGACTGCTTTAGAGGTAAGCAGATATTGCCCGCACTGTGATATCATCACCAAGTGCGGTGCTTTCCTTCATAGGAGTCGAAGGCAGTTATCTGCATGTGACAAAAATAGCTCTCTCTTAGCTAAACCTCCTTCTTGCCCCTGGTGATTTCAGCATCTGGCATGAGGAGATGGTTCTATCTCCTGTCAACCACATCCCAGACTGTAGTTGTTTATTTTGAAACCAAAGAATTCAGTGAAAGCCACTGATAACCTCTGTCCCAATCCTATCTTCCTCCCCTACCGGTGTAACTATCATTGTGCCAGCGCTGGCTTCTTTTACAGTTGTCATAAAACAGCCTCTGCCAACAAGCGCAATGGTCCTGTTGATTGGGGGGACATCTGCACACAAACCCATAAACACCCACCGGAAGAGGTAACACCTTGCAGGGCACTGGAGGGAGGCAGAGTGGGGATTAAATGTGGTGGGGGGAAGGCGGGATGGGGTAGTGATGGGAAGAAAGGAAAGCAGATCAGGTCTGGGAGGGAGGCAGGCCAAATTTCGAGCCCCCTCCTGGGCCTGATCCACCTTCACCAAGCAATGTGGACTTGCATCAGTGCTTGAGTGGTGCAGGTCCAAGTTGCCCTGTAGTGGCTGCTGGGGCTTACCCCAGGGACAAATGTTCCCTTACCCCCAGGAGACCTCCAGCAGCTGAAAATCCCCCACGGGATGCAGTGGAAGCCGTGCCGGCACAGTTGCATTGTTGCACAGGGATTTAGGTCGGATTGGGCTCTGAGTGTCCTTCAGCATAACTCTGCTCTTAACTAGGATAGCTCTATTCTGGGTTTTTAATCTTGGTAATTCGAGAATGTGACTTAAAGCCCAATCCTGGCTCAGCTTCCGCCAGTGTGCACTTTTGCAAATGTGTTGTAAGGCACATCTGCGAGGTTTACCGCTGGGCCAGCGCTGGGCTAGTGCTGGGCGAGCACCCATCCTCTGCTGCTTGGCGGCTCACCCACCACCGAGCTGTGGCACAGTAAGCAGGGGCAGGGAGGGGGCGGGGAGGAAGCGTTCCAGGCAGGGAGGAGGCAGGTGGAGAGAGGGTGAGGAGGAGGCATGATGGGGAGGCAAGGCAGAGAAAGGGTGGGCGGAAGGCGTGCCAGGGGAGGGAGGGAGGCGGGTCCCATGGAGCTCCACCCCACCGGATCCAAGGCATTCGTGTGGGGCTCGGTGCCTGACACGAACGCCTTTACCTTACCGCCGACTGCTTCCAGTAAGGCTGCTTCCTGTACCTGGGAGAAGGGGTTGAAAGTTCCCTTCTCCAGAGGCACCGCCGCCCTGAGGCGCACAGGATGCGGCGGGAACCATTCTTGGCGCTGCTGCAGCCGCACGCCCTGGGCACCTCAGGATTGGGCTTCCCGTCATAAAAGAAGCCTTCGTGGATCATGCTCACCTAGTTCTATCAGTTCAATCTGCTTCCTACAGCAGCCCACCCACAGCCTTGAAAGATGTTTTGCCATTCCTCTCCACAGCTAGTATGCAGATCTATGCTGCCACTGAACCCAGAGGTAGAACACAGCCATTATGTCTAGTGGACATTGATAAATATGTCCTCCATGAATTGGTCCAATCTTTGTTTAAAGCCATTCAAGCTACTGGTCTTCAAATCATTTAGTGGCACTGAGTTCCACAGACCAATTCTGTATTGCTCTCAACTGTTCTCATCTCTTATCCATTTGTAGACCATGTACTTTGCCCTGAACCCGCTTCAATCTGAATAGCCTCATCATTGGCTTTGCACTTTTTGGATCGCTTTAGAGTGGGAGGCACAGAATCTTGAAAGCCAGGAGTCCAAACTGTATATATTTATCACTGAAGGATAGCATCAGCTCCTCCATCGACCATTTCTGCTCTGAGAGGTTAAAACAGTTCACGAGGGTAAAATTGATATTTCAAAGGAAAGCAACCAATTATAGTTGCCATGACTCAGTTTGTTAGCATGGCACATGTAAAACAAAGACAAACACTCCAGACTGGATTTTAGTTCTTCACATTCGCTCTCCCACTTTCTTCATTCAAGCCACTTGGCCCTAGAACAAACATAACACCATTTGTCGTTTCAGCCCAGTCCCTCCAGCATTCCTCTCTCTGACCTTTGATGAAACACATTCAGCGAGAGAGCATTCCCACTAATCCAGTGGTGAGCCATAAGTTCGGCACCGATGGCCACATCAGAAATGCATAACGAGCAAGTGTGAGCTTTCTGGTCTTTATTTACATTCCATTAGCAACATTTGCATTGCTGGTAAGTGGACGATACGCGCATTGTTGAAATTTCTTTAAAAAAACAATGTGTGCAATTTCTGGTGTGAAGTCATATTCGAATGTTTTATTCAGATAGGCCACAGTTAATCCAGGTCCAGTTTAAACAGACACTTGTATAAAGTTCTGGACTGATATCTGGGCCTTCAAGAGAGACAAAAGCTGTAGTACCTTAAGGGAACAGATAGGAGTAGGGAGTGATGAATAGGGAAGAGACCAGATGGTAGATGAGCTCTGACCAGGTTTCACCAGAGCATTCCTGGAATTAGGGCCAGCTTTAAGCCAATTGGACAAATTGCTGCAGCTTGGGCCTACAGTCACTGAAACAAGTGGTTTTGTAATTATTTACTTTTCAAAGGTAATCTACACATTTTGTTTACTTCTGGGCTTACATGTATGCAATTTTTATAATAAATTGTACTTCGATCTGTCAAGTAGTGCATTAACTCACATGCACTTTTTAAACACACATTTTGATTGCTTTCCATTCTACCATAGAGATACAAAGTCCATAATAAATTTTAAATTCTCCAATACTCTACAGACCTTGACTGTGAACTTGGGGCCCCGTAAAAATGTTTTCAATTGGGCCCCACAGTTCCAAAAGCCAATCCAGCCTGGAATTTCGCCAGTGCCTTTGGATTCCCTGAGATGTATTCCTTCTTGGCGCAAAAGAGAGGGTTCACATTGCATATATAGTGCCATAGGCTTGCTTTCTACTAGATGTTGTGTTCAATAAGGCTTGCTCCCAAGAAAGTGTGTATAGGATTGCAGCCCAAGTAGCACAGCAGTGGGGTGTGAACAAGAGTGAGGCAAGGGAGGATGACACTGAAATATACTTGTGTGCTTGCCTGAGTGTGGGTGTGAATGGGGGTGGAGGAGGCACTACTTTGCTTGGAAGTAAAGTGTTCCTATGTCTATATTCCTATGCCTGCTTGCTTGGAAACCCCAAGGAGTGGCCAGCAGCTTGCTTCTGCGCAAGTGGGTCAGCCCTGTGCATGCTGTCAAAGAAAGCAAACGGCACATGAATTCTACTGTCACTGGCAACAGCGGGATTTTTGACTCCCTTTAAAAAGGCAAACACTCAGCAGGGTATTCCCACCCCATTTTGGCTGGCAAGTGCTGCAGGAATACATTTATTTTATTTTATTTGAAAAATTTATGTTCCGCCTTTCCCATGCCGAAGCATATGCCCAGCAAAGATCCATAATAAGTGTACAATGTACCACAACAATAAGGAAAAAAACCCATCAAAACAAAGACTTAAAACACTAATTTTAAACAATCAGAGTTATTAGACATTATAACATAAAAACGTTGAAACAAAGCAAAACCTCACATTGTTGACCCGTGTGGGGGGACGACGACGACGACAAATTAGTCCAAAGAAGCAGTCAGCTCCAGCACTATTAAAGAGGTGCAGAGGGCAAACAACCACCCATCAACCAAATGCCAGGTGAAACAGGTGTGTTTTGAGCCCTCACCAAAAAGCCATGAGGGAGGAAGTAGTTCTTAATTCCCCTGGAAGGGAATTTCATTAGTGTGGCACCACTAAAGAGAAAGTTTGCCCCTAAGCTGCCATAGTAGATGACTCAGGGCCCAATCCTGAGCAGTGCGTGCCGGCTTGAGGTAAGGGAACAAACATTCTCCTATCTTGAGGAGGTCTCCATTGATTGCCCTGCCACTGCAGGATGCAGCACACACTCTGTTGGCATGGCTGCATCAGCACTGGAACGTTGGATAGGATTGGGCCCTGAAATCGGCAAGTCCAGATCATATCATACTGGAAGTAAACTATGAAACAGATACATGAAAACATTCTATTTGCTAAATAATTGCAGTCCACAGGTAAAATGAACAATTGGCCTATTTAAGTGATGCGCCACTGGTGAAATGTATCCAGTGACCTCTCACTAAAAATAACCAGAAAACCCTGGATTCAATGACTAAGCATCAGTTACTTTACTGATTTACTGATTGTTGTCTAGTCTAATGTTCTTCTTCCTTGAATCACAGATGGAAATGATCCTCTGAATTGTAAGGCCTCTGTAAGGCCTCGATAACACAGGCCTACAAAACTGAGGGTCAGAAATTTTTTTTCCCAAACTTTATGGTGGTTTGATATGAATTTGGGGTGCCAATTTCAAAAATGGCATCCGTTTTGCCCTATCACGTCTAGTTTTGGAGATATAGTATAACCTCATTAGTGAATGGTTCAAGCAGCTTCCTCATGAGGAAGCCATGGTGTAGGCTTCCTCTTGAGGAAGCTGCTTGAACCATTCACTAAAGAGGCTATACTGTATCTCCAAAACTAGACGTGACAGGGCAAAACGGGTGCCATTTTTGGAATCGGCACCCCAAATATACCCAGGAATTGGTGTAACGTTTAAGGAAGCAAAATGTGTGCTGGCCTGTGTAACTTGTAAGCCATCAATTCGAATTCACTCACTTGGGCAAGCAGATGGTGCCCAATGAGGGGCTCAGTCAAGCTCCTTATTTGCTGTCTGTCCGGGATTCCAGAAACCAGAGGAACTGTCAAGATCATGGCAGGCCATGGTATGTGGCTAGTGGGCTGCATTCTGCTTGGTTCTCCTTCTTAAAGTCTGGCCAATATTGACAAGTGGGGGAGGGGGATGAACAGTGAGTTTGGGTCTTTGCCAAACTGCAGTCCCCTGTCCAATTACTATCATGCCCCAGTGGCATTCCCAGAGGGGGAGTAAAATGGTAAGTTGTGCAGGCTCCACAATGTGCTATGTAAGTGGCCCTTCCCCTTCACCTTTGGCAATGCATCTGCTTTGCTCTGGCTGCCCAGAATGGTTCTGAAGGAAGAAGGAAAGGGAAGAGGTTGGACCACTTACATGGCTCATTGGGGAACCTGTACAACTTACCACCCCCCACCCCCCGAATGCCACTGTCATGTCTCTCTGGCTACATTTAAAGGAGGAAACAATTTGTTCCTTAGACTGCATTGAGAATCCCAAAAAAATCAAGCCTGCCCTGTCTGCTTAGACCCAACCATTTCTTGATCACTTTTACAGTGGCAGAATGTTGAGAAAATGGGATGGAGTGGTGGGGACTGTATCTTCTATATTCTACGTCAGAGGTTCTCAAACTGTGCACCTCAGCGTACTAACACGGGCACTGCACAACCTCTTTTCCCCAGCTTGCAGGACCAAAATTGTGCAATATTGTCCCAGAGTGCCAGGAAGAAGAGGTTGTGTGAGGCCCTTTTGAGTACAAAGGTTTGGGAACCACTGTTCTAGGCAGCATCAGTGGCCACTGTGCAAGATCCCAGCAGACAAAATAGATTTCCTCTGTGCACACATGTTAACATGTGTTCTGAAAAGCACACCCAGTGACAACTTGCAGTGTGAAATGGTACAGCCCCAACAGGACTGTGCTCCATGGTGATCCCAATGTGTGATTTTTTTGCTCTTAGCTCTGGTCATGATTGAATTATGCTGATCAGATCCACAAAACAGTCATCACCAGCCAAGGAGGCCTGGGACCATCTGCCCTTCTCTTGGCAATGATTATCATGGTACCTGACATCAGCCAGACAATGTTAGCTCCATTGCTGAAAGGGGCTATGAACTATGATCAGAGATACAGCCCCATCAATAGACATCTATTTTCTGCTTTGCCATAAATGTCAGCATCCATAGACTTGCTCACTTATTCAGGGCTTTGCTGAAGGTTAAAAGGCCTAGGAACGATTTTATAAGCCAAGCTTGACACTTATTATTGCCTCTGACCACACACGCTAATATAAACTTGGAACTTTGTAATAAAAGAAGAAAATAGGTTGCCTTTAAGTCAATATTTTGCACCAGTGACACAAAATAAAATCTCTTGATGTTTGAAAGAAGCAGCTTTCAAAAACAAAGATTCTTTGAAAGCAAAGAGGGAAAAAAGGCCAATAGTGCTGCAATGTTGTTTTTTTTTTGCTTCCACTCTTGCTTTCTCTCGCCCCCTCCCCACCCAACACCACATTCACAACCCACATTACAATTTTATGATGCACAAAGTGGAAAACTTTCCAAAATGTCAGGTTTTGAGCAAGATTACGATGAATAATGTATTTCAATACAGCTTTGTCAAACTGCTCCATCGTACATAACATTTGTAATTTCTTAACACTGAATTTGCTGGGAAGTGACACTAATGTGCTCATGTTGTTCACACTTGTTTACAAATGGAGGTAGTTGGACTTGGAGCTTCACATGCAAGTGTCCAGACACTGACGTGACTCGCCTGAAAGCCTTGGCAGGAGGGGGAGGGGGAGGAAAGTGTGTCTGTGTTAAAAATTCATAAGGAACACTGCTTTTTATTTCAAGAGTAAAAGGAGCAAAAAGGTTCTTTGCAATGCCCAGGGAAACAGAAAGTTCAAATATTGTGAAGTTGCAGGAGCAGATCAGAGCATGGGATTCATAGTGAAAGCCTATGAGGCAGGGAGTTATCGTATCTTGGGTGAGACAACTAAGGGAGAGCTCAGCCTACAGAGCCAATTTGCTGAGGCTTCTTTGGTTTCTGAAATGAGCCTCTATCCCTTAAAAAAATAAAAAATAAAAGAGTTGTGACTGGTAAGAACTGTGAACTGAGAGCTGGAAATTCATATATGAACACTGGTATGGGGAAGATAATCTGAGGCTAAGCTACATGTGACTGGGTCTACCACTGAATCCAAAGCAGTGTGATGGGGGAGAGACTGGAAGCTTGGGCCCTAGCTTAGAATTAGGCCCTAGCATCTCCAGGTAGGGTTGGAAAACATCTCTGTCTGAAATCTCTGCTAAGAACCAACTGGAAATACTGAACCAGATGCGCTCTCTCTCTCTCTCTCTCTCTCTCTCTCACACACACACACACACACACACACACACACACACACAACACCAGATAGATAGATAGATAGATAGATAGATAGATAGATAGATAGATAGATAGATAGATAGATAGATAGATAGATAGATAGATAGATAGATAGATAGATACTTTTTTTTTTGATTGCCAAGGATGTTTGAACAAATTAGGGTATTTTGGGGGTGCTAAATCCACAAATGGCATCGGTTTTGCTTGATCGGCTCTAGTTTGGGGGGTACCACATAGCCACCTTATAAGCTAATTCAAACAACTTCCTCGTGAGGAAGCCAACACCATGGCTTCCTCATGAGGAAGCTGCTTGAATCAGCATATAATGTGGTTGTGCCGTGTAAGGGGCATCACCTCTGCTTTGCTCTCTCCACCAGAATGGCTTTGAAGGTGAAGGGCTGCATACACTGTGCATTCAGGTACCTGCAAAACTTAGTACTCTGTCCCCCCTCTGGGAATGCTACTAGCCATAATCCCAAAACTAGACCCAATTGGGCAAAACTGATGTCATTTTTCGATTCAGCATCCCAATTATACCCAAGAATAGGTCTAACTTCTAAGACATCAAAATGTGTGTAGGTCTGTTATACTTAAATTACCGGTATGTACATTCTGTGAAAAGTGCTATATACATTGCTGGCACTAGAACTGGGACTATCTAAGTATAATCTAGCACAGCATGCGCCAGTGAGGAGCTGAACTTTTTCCCCTGGCTGTGCTTTCCCTGGAAACAAATATTTTCAAGTTTCTCCTCTTCCCTGCTGACAAAAAAATAAAAAACCGTCAGGAGAAAACATGTTTTTTTTTTTTTTCTCCAATGCAGATTCCTCAACATTTGAGCAATTTGTCATACAGCATGGGATCTGTTTCTTGAAAGGAAGAAGTCTAAGATGCCACCGGGTGTGCTCAAGCATACCTTTGGATCCAGGCCAAGGTCTGGATCTAACTCAAGATGTGGTTCCTCTTGCGTCCTCAATCCTATCCAATGATGGCGCATAGGATGCAAGGTCACCAGCGTACTGCCCTCTGCATCCTATGCACCACTGCCCCCACACTCCCATGTCTAGTGGGAGAATAATGTACTGGAGCAATGATTTTCAACCTTTTTCATATCATGGCACATTGACAAGGCACTAAAATTGTCAAGGCACACCATCAGGTTTTTGACAGTTGTCAAGGCACACCATGCTGCCAGTGAGAGGCTTACATCCCCCATTGATCCTACTAATAAATGACCTTTCCCCAAATTCCAACGGCACACCTGTGGACCACTCACAGCACACCAATGTGCCATGGCACCATGGTTGAAAATGGTTATAGTGGAGGCTGCATGTGGGAGACCTTGGGAACCACTTGCCACTGAACGTATATAAGGCCTGGTCTAAACAATACATTCATCTTGTGCTGAGTTTGTAATCACTTTGAGTGATTTACAAATGTTTGAGTTTGTTTAGCTTCATTATCATGTGAGACTTCCTCTCTGATCCACCTCAGGAATCCACTCGACTCTCGCAGGACTCACTCCCATGATAAAATCATTGTGTAGCATTTATTTAGTGAAGATCAGTTCTGTGAAGCATGGGATAAGGCATTACTTTGCCTTATCAGATATGACCATGAGCACTGCAGTATACATTTAACAACATAACTGGCATGAGACTGCCAGAAGAGGGGAAGGTTTAAGCACAGAATGTTCTAGAGGGCATGTATCTGCACTCCAGAATTCTTAAAAAGAAAGAGTTGAATTGTGTCCCCAAGAAATTGGGATGGTGGTGGTGGTGGAGAGAGTTTTATGGTTTGCAGATGGAAGAAACTGAAAAGGAAAGAAAGTTGGTGATAGAAAGACCAGATAAGTAAATATGTGGTTTGTGCAGGAAAGATAATTAAGGGGGAAGGAGTGTGTTATTGCTTGTTTTAATGGAAAACTGCACATAGTAATGTAACTGGCCAAGAATGAAAAGGAACTGGTGCAAGGGGAGACTAACAGCCCAATCCTATCCACACTTTTCTGGGAGTAAGCCCCATTGACTCTGACGGGACTTCCTTCTGGGTAGATATGCATAGGATTGGGTTCTAAGTGGCCATCTCTCAAGGTGAAGAAACCCAATAATAGACTGACCAAAGTTCCATTCACAAAATAATATTATTTTTATCAAGCTTCTGAAGAAGGATGCAAAGAAGGTCTGAGAGGACACAGAGGAGAGAGCTGGGGGGGGGGAACCTTACAAAGTCAGGTGAATGGGCTGCTGGCAAATAATATTCACTGTTGACAAAAGCAAGGTAATGCCCATTTGAAAGAATCATTTGAACTAATCTCATGCATTGGTGGGTTCTAAATTAAGTGGAACAGCTCTGGGAAAAAGCTCTAGGCATAATTGGGTAACTCAACGAAAACAAGAGGCAGCCAAAGAAAACAGTCTGGGTCCTCTTTAGGAAGGCACAGATAGAAACTATTATGCATATAGAATGGAAACAAAGGGTTTATGGAAGAGCTGTTGAATGTATTATACGGAGGGGGAGGACTGACTCCGAGCAGCAAGGCATGAATGTCTTTGGGTCAAGTCAGAATTTCACCCTAAGCAGGACGGAGGACACAAGATGGATGCCAAGTGCAGAGATGGGGGACTATTCACCAAGAGAGCTTTAGAACAGAGGTCCTGCTGAAAACACACAATTAACAGATGAGATAAAAGTATCACGAAACAGAAATGGGAGAAAGAGGAAAGATCCTGTCTTCTAGCCTGCTCCGTTTGATGGAGCTCAAAGAAGGGATGCTTGTGTGTTTTGAAGTCTCTTCTCTAGATTTACCAATCGTCCTTGGGATTTTTCAGATTCGATGTGCACCTTCTGCATGATCAGTACTTGTTTTTGATGCACTTAAACCCTCCCTTCACTGACCATGTAATTTACCAATTTTCAGATAAAGGTAATTTTAAGGTATTAGGGTTGTGGTTTTCTTTCCCCCTTCCTCCCTTTTGGACCCTAATAAACCAAAAGAATTTATGTCATTGTACACCGTTCAAGTATTTAATTTTAAAATGGACAGCATCTATGTGTGGGAAGGGATCTTCCATAGTGCATTACCAAGGCCTTTCCTCCTCCTGCTAGTCTTCAGGTGGATGGGCATACTTGGTGCCAAGTGTACTCCAATGTGCCTGAAAATTACCTTGAATGCTATGTCTATTCACACCTCTGGGAAAGGAAAATGATACATGTTGTTTGTACAAAATGTGTGAAAGGTCCCTGTCAAAGCAGGTATCACTGCCCTACAAATGTGGCACGGCTACACATGCAGCAGAATGAGTGGGTAGAATCCTGCGGTGACATGGTGGTCCTATATATCCGTCTAAGTTGACATACACCATATAGCAGTATAGCCGGGGGGAGGGGATGGGAACCCGGGCCCAGGTGACATGATGGTACCCCCCTCTGTATCATCATGTCACTCCCATGCCTACACAGACACCCCCTCAGTGCATGTGCCCTGGCCCTGGAATCAGTTGCATTTACAGCTGTATGAGTTAGGTTGGGTGGGAGGGACTACTTCACGGTGCCTCTGCTTACCACTAGGTAGTGCTGCCACCTCCCAGTGCATGTGGTGGAAAACCATCACTCTACCATGGAGGGGGTGCACTGGATCTCCTGGTCCCAGCCTAGCTATGCTACTGACATGTAGTTTGGCTCACCTTCTTACCTGCTCTGGCTATAGGTTGTGTTCTACTACAGGTACTCGCTTATAAGGCAAGAAATTTTATCCAGAAAATCCAGCACAGACCTTCTCCTCATCTTATCTGTGGGTCACTCAGGGAGGTCAGGCAGTTCAGGGGTGTATCGGCAGACAGGAGAAGCCCAGCAAAGCAGCTGGCCATGCTTTGCCTCTCCCAACAGCTCCCAAGTGGATGTGGAGCGATCGCACTCCACTTCCGCTTTAGCAGGGGCGGGGCGCGATCGCTCCACATCCACTTTCCCTGCTGCGGGGAGTCCTGCCAGAAGTCGTGCTGGGCTCCCCAAGCCCATGAGCCACTCAGTGTTTTTCTCATCTCCTCCAGTGGCTGAGGGTCTGGAAACAGTGGGCTGGTGCATGCCTTTCCGCTGGTGCTGCTGTCTTTCAAATAGTTGCATGACCCTCTAGGCCAGTACAACAGTTGCTGTGCTGGCAAAACTCACCATTAGGATTATGCTGTGAATTGGCTTTACCTAATTTTAATGCATTTTTTAACATTGGGCACGATGTATAATTTGATTTATTGAATAATTTTATAATGAATATTCTTACATGTAGTTTGTTGTCTACATATAGATAGGGGAGGAGGTCTGGTCTAGAGGGTAGAGCCTCCGTTTGCCTGAAGATAACATCCACAGGTCGCCAGTTCGAGGCCACCAGCTCCATGAATGGTGAGACCTTGAAGCAGCTGACAAGCTGAGCCGAGTTATTCCACCTGCTCTTGGGTGTGAGCGAAGAGGTGTCTTGGCTGCCCTCCATGTGAGAGATGAAGGAGCTGCTTGTCAGCTTGTGTGGGAGGAAATGGGAGGCCAGAATGTGATACCAGATCAGAAAGATCCATCTGAAATGTTGTGGTTCTTGAAAGACAGAACCTTCTTCAATTGTAAAAATCCCTATGGGGATTTAGAACAGCCTGCCTTTGTAAACCGCCTTGAATAAAGTCTGAGGAGAAATCTGACGACCAAGAAAGGCGGTATATAAATACCTGTATTTTTATTATTATTATCCATTTCAAAATCTTGGCAGGCCTTGCTAAAACGATCTATGAGCTGCTTGAGATCTTTGGGAGAGTGGGTAGTGACAGCTGCATCGTCGGCAAAGAGGAAGTCACGCAGACATTTCAGCTGGACTTTGGACTTTGCTCTCAGTCTGGAGAGGTTGACGATCAGCCTGCAGAAAACACAGGTCATGGTTCAGGATGTGGACTCACCTCCCTGCATTACAATCTCTGCACATGAACTGGAGGTTGTCCATGACTTTCTGTACCTTGGCTCAACGATCTCCAACACGCTTTCTCTCGATACTGAGCTAAACAAACGCATCGGTAAAGCAGCTACCACGTTTTCCAGACTCACAAAGAGAGTCTGGTCCAACAAGAAGCTGACGGAACATACCAAGATCCAGGTCTACAGAGCTTGTGTCCTGAGTACACTTCTGTACTGCAGCGAGTCATGGACTCTTTGCTCACAACAGGAGAGGAAACTGAATGCTTTCCACATGCGCTGCCTCCGACGCATCCTCGGCATCACCTGGCAGGACAAAGTTCCAAACAACACAGTCCTGGATCGTGCTGGAATCCCTGGCATGTATGCACTGCTGAAACAGAGACGCCTGCGTTGGCTCGGTCATGTCGTGAGAATGGATGATGGCCGGATCCCAAAGGATCTCCTCTATGGAGAACTCGTGCAAGGAAAGTGCCCTACATGTAGACCACAGCTGCGATACAAGGACATCTGCAAAAGGGATCTGAAGGCCTTAGGAGTGGACCTCAACAGGTGGGAAACCCTGGCCTCTGAGTGGCCCGCTTGGAGGCAGGCTGTGCAGCATGGCCTTTCCCAATTTGAAGAGACACTTGGCCAACTGAGGCAAAGAGGCAAAGAAGGAAGGCCCATAGCCAGGGAGACAGACCAGGGACAGACTGCACTTGCTCCCAGTGTGGAAGGGACTGTCACTCCCAAATCGGCCTTTTCAGCCACACTAGACGCTGTGCCAGAACCACCATCCAGAGCGCGATACCATAGTCTTTCGAGACTGAAGGTTGCCAACAACAAATCCATTTCAGTACCCTTGAAGAATGCTTGTTCTGAAACACACAGGGCAGTCTGGATTTAAAACAACATTGAAGAATGGCTGGCAGAACTGGAGTGAACTTTAATTCCCAATGGGTTTTGATGGTAGACAATCTTTTTCAAGATTCTAAAACACTGTGAGAAAAACTTAGATTTTAATATCATATAAAATGTCACATTACACTGTATGTTTACAGAAACAAAATGATTTCAAATTAAAAGAATCTGAACATGTAAAAATAAGTACATAATAAAGAGACCAAAATCAAGCAAGACCAAATTAAATGGCCACAAGAAAAGTACAAGTTGAAAAATACAGAAACTATAGAAGAGATTTTTCTTTGGACCTTAAAGATCTGTGGCTTGGTATTCTATTACAGCAGAAGCTGCACCAACACCATCTTTCTGCTTACTCCTCAAAGCTTGGGGGATGTGTCACTGGCATTCCTGCAAGGGGGGAAACACTAAGATTTTCAGGCACAAGGGACACCTGTGTAAAGCACTCCCTCCCCCTTGCCTTTAGAGCCAGTTGCAAAGAGGGAGCGCTTTACCCAGCATTTTGCCCCGCCTCCAGGAATGCCAGTGGGATGCATCCCTCTCAAGAGATGACCCACTGAACCTCTTGAACCACCGGGCCACAAACACCTAGAAGGAAGGAGGGGAGGAGAGAACATGATGAAATTGACATGGTAAACTCTTCAGTCTTTAACTTGGACGCATTCTAGCCAATGTGTTCAAGAATCTGATACAGTTTCTTAACACAGAGAAACCTCTGATCACAAGAGTAGGAAGGGAAGGGATGTGCAGGAAATAAATATATATTTGCTGCAGCTGCCTGGTAGGGGAGGAAGAAGTACTGCAAAACTGTGCATTGTGCAAGACCCCACTGTTGTCAGTTCTCTTTAAGATTTTAACTCCTGACCTTCCCCCCCCCCCCACTGAGTATGTTTGGGGCTTATCTACAGAGTATTTTATTTTAATTTTAATTTATCCTGTTTGGACACCACATATCTTACTTACATCAGGTGTACCATATTATTATTCTGAATTGATGAGTTTGCTTTTGTTTAGGGATACTGATATTTAGGGATTTAGAGCTTGTGCATAGGAAGACTTGACTTACATTGAACAGGAACCATTCATTTTAAATCAGTTTCCAAATAACTGTTATTCCTCCCTGGACCAGAATACTGTTCCGAGTGCTTGTGTTTAGGGAGTTTTACCTAAGTTTTAACTGGAGCAATTTATTTGAAATCCAGTTTCCAACCACCTGATTCCATGCCCCACTTCTTCCAGTCCTTGCTCCTTTGCATTTGATCATTATTCAAATAATGGTAGTTATTGATTGTGTTACTTGCAGGGTGCCTGTCTGTGTGTGTCCCTAACATACAGCAGCCAAGGACAACTTGTTCATTTGAAACCTGCTTTACTGCCCACACACTCCACTTATTCCTTGTTCTCTTTCTTATGGCAGTACAGTCAGCCCACATCTTATATGAGCCTTGTGTTCCAGAGAGGGCTTATATCCCCTGGGGGCTGGGGATAAGAATAGGCCCTCAGTTTGGCTGTACAGTACTTGTTGTAAGAGGCAACTAAACAGCCACTGGGTAGATGGGACTCTTTAGTCTGGGAAGGCAGCTCATCTGAGAGAAGGAAAACTCTGATCCCAAACCTCCACTGCCTTGTGGCTACATCCAGTTATGGAAAAGGCTTCAGGAATCAACCTCGAGGCAAAATCCAGAGCCGGAGTCCCTAAGGCAGTTCGCGGCTGAACACAGTCACGTTCTGGCAACTCCTGCGACGCCACTGGAACCAACTGTATTGGCCTCTGCCTTTCCATTGGACCATTTCAACAACGTGGAGAGGGGGGATTTGCTGCATGGGAAACAGTCTATCCTCCGTATCTACTTTACCCAGGCTTCGCGCACTGGAGAGGACACTCTGTTCCAGAACCACCATTCAGAGTGCGATACCATAGTCTTCCGAGACTGAAGGATGCCAACAACAACAAAAAACAATGTTCCAGAGTCAATGCTTAAAGTCAAGGTTGCATATACTCAAAATTACTGCTTGGCTTTAATGCTTAAAGCCTAGATTGCATATACTCAAAATTACTTTGAAAATCCCTTATAGTCAAAAACTACATACTGTCTCTTTAAAACTATGAGAAGCAGCTGGGAACTGAAACCAATTGTATCCCTTTACTTTAGATAATAGCTGCCATTCACTCATGGCAGGGGTCAACACTACAGGTGATGGTGAGGAACCTGTACCAGGGACGTGTGTTGTGGGTGTGGCAGTGAGGCAGAACCACCTCATCCTGGTCCATGGGAAAGCACCACAGCTGCCCTGCCTGCTTACACCCAAGGAGGTTCTCCTTACACTAGCTTTCTCAGGTGTAAGGAGAGCCTCCTCAGGTGGTTCTGACTCACCTGCCACACCCCCACTGCAGGTCCCTGACCTATGCCATAATCTCTGACATTGGAAGGCTTGGTTTCCATCCCATGAGGATGAAATCTGTCACTATAGACTACAGGTTGGGCACCCCTCATCCAGAATTCCAAAATCAGAAGAAAACCAACGTTTTTCAAGCACCGAAATGATTTTGAAAAAGAAAAAGAAAACCCTTTTTTAAAAAGCCATTTCTGCCCAACATTGCCTATACGCGACAGGGACCAAATGTGTTCACCACCTGTGGGCTGGGCAAAAATGTGTTAACACTGGTAGCTGCTGACTGGAGTAGCACAATGCATACTGGGGTGCAGATACACTTTTTTTTTAACCTTTTCTAATTTTTTGCGCACCCTCCTGCTTAGCACAAGACATGTGGCGTGGCCTCAGGCTTCACAGAAGGTACCACTAAGCTGAGCGGGTGGCTTGGGGAGCTTTTCAAGAGTTGTCAAGGAGCAAGCCGGGGCCTTACCCACACCAGACAGCACAGACTGTGCCAACAGTAAATTCAGTCTTTGCATTCAGTAATGTATTCTTAAATCTTGAAAAATCCAAAACCCGGAACACTTCCGGTCCAAAGTGCCTGGATATGGGATACTCAACCCATACTACATCTCCCTCCCTCCCTCCCTCTCTCCCATATCTCTGCATTATACAGTCTTCTCCTTTATGCACCTTTTATAATGCTGGGATTTTGCTTTCAGAATACTCCTACCAACACAAAGCTTCTGAAGTTACAACCCACATCCCCAAAAACCAACCAAATAGGAAATACACAAGTCTAGTACAGACATACAGCAAGGGTGGGGAAAGTAGCACTTTGATTACATTCTTCAGCTAGCCCATCGCTGAAAGAGGGCCTTCCTTTCAGTTAAAATTTCCTGTGATCTTCAAAGCTGCCTGAAACCCTATCCATAAGGTGTCCCTCTGCGAAAGGAAGTCAGCAAGGCTTATCAAATCTATTTTTGAGTCTTGCTCTGTGTTAAGTGCCCATTTCTTAAGATTCACTGGGTCTGCAAGCTTTTACTATCAGCGTATGTATTTCACCTTCCAAATGAAATCCAATTTGAAGCTATTAATATTAATGCACTGAGATAATTCTGATGATGAATTAATAAAACACTTGGACTCTCAATATGCTGTTTGCTCTTACCGTTTAATGATGCTCTTAACTGGGAGGAGGCTGAGATAGAGCTGGCTCCAGCAGGAGCCTGAAAATTAGAAGCCTCTTCATTGTTTTAGCTTGCTGCTTTAATGGCAATCGATGGCATTGATTTTGGACTAGAAAAGTATTTACTAAATCTTTACCATGTGCTACAATCCCTATTTAGATTCCTGACCTATCATCGGAATGTTACACCTGCTTAAAGTATTTTAATTGCCTGCAAATAACAGGGCCAGGAATGTGAAACACATAAAAAAAGTATTTCAAATCTTTATCATTTGCTACTTTTCTTGTCAATGATTTTTTGTTTTATAAAGAAAACCAAAGCCATAAATGGTGGCATTATTAAACTGCCCGAGTGGTAGATACTCTTTTCCTCCCTGAAGACATTGTTTCTCTTTAAGAAAAAGCAGGTGTCAATGATAGTCTCATTATTTTACAAGAAGAAACCCAGGACGCTAAACCATTTTGTTGAGATAAGTCTAATTCACCTATTTTATACTGCTGAATTACATACCGTCTGGAAGATATGGACCTGAACTTCGAACATGACTTTTTAACATTTGTCTTATATTGCAGTCAAAAGAAATAGCAGCACAACAGTCGACTGCCAATTTTTATATAATAAATAATGCATATACACATTCACTCACAAAATATTTGTGGATAGTATTTGTAATACTGTTGAACCTGTTTGCAGGTTCTAAAATTGTAGCCATTTGTCCAATCTAGAAATACACCAGTAAGGTCTTTTCATACTCTTCCTACCAAAAACAGAGATGATCTTGTGTAAAAATGTGTGATGAGGAAATTGGCTACCATGCCTCCTTCCACTTGGAGGAGCTACTGAGCAGACAGTACATTTTTTTTTTTTAATTATGTGAAAATATGACTTTGAAAAATGGGAACGGTCATTTTAAGTTGTTGTTTTTTTTTAAGTGCACAATAGTTAGAACTGTTCTTAAACATTTTTATTTTTTGCATAATTTGTTTTTTTTCCAAGGAAAAAGTGCAGAAAGCAGTATTATGTGTTTTTATTCCAAGGGCACATTTTTACCAATTATAATTACCTACCTAGTAGGTAAGTGTACCTAGTACACTTTTAAAGCAAATTATAATAATTGCTTTAAAAGTGTACTAGGTAGGTGATGTAGATGGTATGGTGTCAGCAGATGCAGCCACAATCATTACATAGACAATTAGCTGTTAGAAAATGATTTTTTTTTTTCAATTTCAGAGTTTATTTTATTTTATTTTTTACAAAAATGAGAAGTGCAGAAAGTGGTGTTTTGTGCTTTTGGGTGCAATCCTACCCTGCGCTGGAACAGGCAAGCCAAGAGGCTTGTGCTGTATCCAGCGCAGGATACAGGCCCAAGGCAGCTCAGCCAGAGGCAAGGGGAAACTTTTCCCCTTACCCCTGGGTAAGGCGCCCTTGCCCATATGGGTCTCCTCTGACTTGTGCAACCTCCGAGGACAGCAGAGCGGCTTGAAGCCATTCCAATCTCCCTGGGAACAGGGTTTGGGATCTGGCTTAACTGCTGGATCCCAACCCCATGTCCCACTCTCCACCTGCCCGCCCTCGGGCCACCCACTGCCTGCCCTCCCCTCACCCAGGAACACCTCGTCCCGCCCACCGCAGAGCCTTGCGTCGGCCCAGCCGTATGGCACATTTGCAACCGTCCTGGGATGCAAGAGACTTGCACCAGCCCATGGACACCTCTGAATTGTGCCCTTTATTTCGTTATCACTGAAAAAAATCACAGTAACAATAGTATAAGATTTTCTTTGTTTTCAGTGGGAGAGACCCAACAGCTTTTCTACAGCTTGGAACTTCTGTGTTTTCCATCCTATTAGTTCACAATGCTGAGGCCAGCAGCAGACCACACATTTTGTCCCAAAAATGGGGCAAAAGCCCCAGGCACGGAAACCACACACCTCCGGGGCTGTGTGGGAAGCCCTAATGAGACGTTAAGAAATTGTGCTTCCGGATTTCCGGAAGCACAGTTTCAGACCACGGGGACCCCTCAGATGACTTCTCCCGTCAGTCTTGCAGTCGCGCAAGACTTTGTGGCAATCCAGGTGAGTGGAGGGGGGGGGCAGCTTCATGGCGCTTTGCCTCAGGGCGCCTTGAGGGGAAGTCCATCACTGGTTGAGGCATTATATAAACCCATTGAAAGAAACAGATTTTTTTGTTCTTTTATAAAAGGAAATATGGAATTGTATGCCTTTGTAACTGTTCCAAAATGAGGTCCTTATATCCAGTGTCTCCGACAATTGGCGGGTACAGTTGACCATGGGAAGTCACCTGCTGAAAGCAATAGGAAATGAAAACAAATGAAAAATTAATGCCAACTCATGGGTTTCCATTTATTTTTTATTTATTTTGTTTTTCCATTCATCTCCAATGCAAAACATTCAGGCAGATTCTCTGTCAATCCCATGGGTTTTGAAAACAGATATTCATGCATAATTTAGATTTTGGGGTGTTTTTTTTAGTGGTGACATACACATACACCCATTTTAAGGGCTGTTATCCTTAGCATACTGCGGGCCCGGCCTTCTACCCAGTGGCGGACCTCCCCAGCCCTATGCCCCAGGGCAAAGGTGCGTGATGGCGCTCCCCCATGGGATGTCACCACCCTGCTGTGCAAGCCCGCCCCCCACATACCTGAAGCTTATGGAGCCTTGAGCGGCCCCAGGCTGCATTGGGAAAGCTTCCTGAGATTTCCCCAAGGTTGTTGGGAGCCTCAGAGAGGCTTCCGCAGGATCCTTAAGGCTTGTGCCTGGGGCATTTGCCCCATCAAATGAATGGGAGGTCCACCACTGCTTCTACCTTGGCCATTTACCTTGGTTTGGCTTCTACCTTGGCCATTTCTCTCTTGCTCCTCTTACCCTATCTCCAGAGGTATACATGTGACACAGGACCAGGCCATGCTCCAATCCTGTCCAAATGGTTTCTCTTTGGCATACTCTTTGTATTTCAGAGCTTCTTCATCTGTTCTTGAACATGGATTCAGTCCAGGCTCTGTCCTACCCCAAAATTGGGAGTGCTGATCATCTGTTCAGTAGTGCTGTTCACCTGTCTGAGACATGGAGGTGTGCTTGAGCATGTCTTGTTTTGTTTCCAAACACCACTTGATGAGGGCCAGAATCTCCAGAGACCAAGTGCAGCACCTACTCTGCTGTATGGTGGACTCATGTGACATGAGACCATCAAACCAAATCCACCAGGGCCGTGCATTGTCATCTGTTGGAGTTTCCGCAGGTCTCCTCTTCTTGGTACCTGCTTGATTCTCTGCAACAATCAGAACGTTGCAGAGTATCTGGCAGGCACACTGCATGGCTGCATAGATCAGCTATGAATTGCAGCCTGCCAAATGCTTGACAAGTCCCATAATTTGGCAATCCTAGCAGGCACCAAAAGCAGGAGATGTATCAACCTTCTGGTTGGGCCCATGTGGACAACCTATATCTAGTTTGATGGGTCACGGGATGTGTGCTAATTTTCCTTTGATTCACAAGCTTCTTCCTTTCTTTGTGAACTTGCTTCTAACCTAGTTGTGAAGAGGAAGAGTTGTGTGCCACAAGAGTGAAATATCTATACAATAAATTACAAGGCGAGCCTCACAATTTGACACACCCTGTGGAAACCAAGCAACTCAGACTGGCTTCCATCTGGTGATCACATTAAAAAAAAAAAATCAGTTCTGTTCAGGATAGTTTGCTTTAAGTTCCTTGAGGCTTGAAAGAAATTAAACCTAATAAAACATTTGTGAATGCTTAAAAATACGGTTTCTCTCTCTCATACACACAGCCTGATTCCCACTGCTTTCAGCACTAAAATGGGTAATGTGGGCTATATAATTAATAGATACTTGGACAGAATGGAAATATATTGTTGTTTATTCCAAATAGATTGCCAACTAGCATTGAAATTTAAAGTAATGACTGCTTTTAATTAAAATGGGGTTGCATCTGTGAGAAACAGAAGGCTTTCTGCTCCCCAGCAATATTTTACTGTGACTGTGGATGTGACTGAGGCACCATGGCTCAGTGGAAGTGAGTTCCAGTTCAATCTCCAGCATCTCCAGGTAGGGTGGAGAAAAATTACTATATAAAATGTTGGAGACCTTCTATCAGGGCAGGAGGTCTGGCTCAGTTGGTAGAGCTGCCGCCTTGTATGCCTGAAGATCTGAGGCTGCCAGTTCAAAACAACCGGAAGTACCCGAGAACTGACAACACGCTGATATACTGATGAGCAGACCCTCGGTGGCAGAGAGGAGTTGCCATCAAGTGGAGCGTGGGAGGCGAAGGGCCAGAGAGAGGCCAGACCGGGAAGGAATCCAGCTGGAGTTCTATAAAAGACTAGAACTATTCAATTGTAAAAATCCCTACGGGGGTTTAGAACAGCCTGCCTATGTAAACCGCCTTGGATTAAAAGTCTGAGGAGAAATCTGACAACCAAAGAAAGGTGGTATATAAATACCTTTATAAATAAATAAATAAATAAATAAATAAATAAAATCAGCCTGTGTTGTCAGTACTAACAGTCTGTACTGAGAGCTAGGATGGTGTAATGGCATGGAAGTTGAACTTAGAGCACAATCCTAACCAGGTCTACTCAAAAGTGAGTCCTATTTTGTTCAATGTGACTTACTCTCAGGAAAGTGCGGTTAGGATTGCAGCCTTAGACCTGCAAGTTCCAGGTTCTAATCCATAAAGTTCAGCCATAAAGTTTCCCAGATGCCCTTGGGCCAGTCACTAGCTCTCAGTCTCATCTATAGCACAGGGTTGTTGTGGGGACAAAAGGAGGGAAGAAAACATGTACACCACCCTGAGCTCCTTAGAAGAAGGATAGTATAAAAATGTGAAAAATAAATACTAATAGTCTAATAAAAAGATGGACCAATAATCTGATTCAGCACAAAGCAGCTTCCTATAAAATTTCTGACATTTATTGGGTAAGATGGTATTGGTATTGCATGTTCATGACTAGTCTAATGGCCATAAATGAAACTGTCAGCATGATTGCAATCCAGCTGGTGTAATGGAAAGGAAAAGTTTGGCTGGGATTCATACAGTCCCTAAGGACAGGAATGGTTTTAACAATAAGCTGATGACAGGGAAAAATATCTGGAAATAGGAAAGCCAAAGGACAAGACTTTTTCGGCTGTGAACTTGTGTTTAGGGAAGCCGTTGACTTGCAATGTGACTCATTTCTTGAAGTGACATAACTTGAAAGACTAGAAATTTCTCTTGAATCGAGTTGTGATGGCTGTGGCTTTCAGATCATTCCATGGGGAAAAGATAGCCAATGCAATTATTTCATTCAGAGGCATATCCTTGGCTCAGTGCCCAGAATGTCTTCTGACCAGTTAAGGCAAGAAGGCATCCTTGCTAACTGGTACAAACTAATAGAGGGCACAATCCTAACCAGGTCTACTCAGAAGTAATTCCTATTTTGTTCAATGGGGCTTACTCTCAGGAAAGTGTGGTTAGGATTGCAGCCAAAGTGTACTAAGCACTTATCCAAAGAATTAAACCAATAATGGAGGGACAGACTGACCATTGGGAAGAAACTGTGCAGACCACTAATTCCTCAGCATTCACAGGTCTTCCTCAGTCTGCCAGTTCAGTCCAATCCCTCCTCCTGTCTGATGTGGCCTCACAAGGCACAATATTCTATAACTGGAATTTCTCCCTCTCATTCAGGAACAGTCTGTGAGACAGTGGCTTCAGTCAGCCTCATCACTGAACTAGACCCACTCTTGCCCCCCCCCCAATGCTACAGTGAAAATCATAGTGGGAAATGTGGAAGTGCTGGAGATTTCTTCTTCAGTTTTCAAATTTGCATTGGAATGCAACTCTTCAGCCCAGGAGTCCCCAGCTGTGTGGGGACTCTCCAATATGTATGCATAAAACTTTGCAGAATATGTAGGTCATAACCAAACGTAAAATAGAATCATAATCATCTAAAACCATGAATTTATCGTCAAAGAGCCTGCCGCACATGTGTCCACATAATTTTGATGAAGCCTCTGGGTTAGAAAAGCAAATGAAGTTTTGCTGGATTACAGCTACAGAGATCAAATACAGCAGCAGAGTTTTAATTCAGAGCTTTCTCAAGTGCCTTCCTGCACTGATGATCAGTGGTGGACCTCCCCAGCCTTGCGCCCCAGGTCAAAGGTCTGTGATGGCACCCCTGCGGGATGTCACCACCCACCGCACAGAAATCTCCCACACACACACACTCACCTGAGGCTCACAGAGCCTTGTGCAACCTGAGCCTGCATTGGGGAAACTTCCTGAGGCTTCCCCAACTCTATAAACTGTGCTTCCGGGAACCAGAAGCAGTTTCCGACCCCATCGAGAGCCTCAGAGAGGCTACTATGGGGTCCTAGAGGCTAGTGCCTGGGGCATTTGCCCCATCAAACATAATGGGAGTTCCACCACTGCTGATGATGGCATTGTAAGGTATGAAAAAGATGAGAGTTAATACAAAATAAGAAAATTAGAGCAGCGGTTTTCAATACAACTAGGGCTGTACCAGATAGAAAATGAGAGACAGCAGAGAATATTGACTTTGGCGAGGCAGAGATTTTCCCCAAATAAATGTTTGTGCTCACATTTTTTGATTCTCCTCACAGTAATTGTTTTCTTTGTGCTGGTACTGAGTTGGGTACTGGAGGGGGTCTAGGCTACTCCTCCTTTTCTTCATCTTTGGACTTCCTGGGTAAATTTCCTAAGTCATCTCATTCATTCACGGGTCACACCATGTACAGAATGACATCACAGCTAAGCTAACCAATTAGCTAGATGTGTTGCAGAGATGTCAGTGAGGATCAGTGAAGGCAAGTCAGCGGCAGACTAGTGAGGGCCTTGTAAATATGCAACCAAACATCTTTACAGTGAGCTCACAAAAACTAATCATTGGGAAAGGGGACATTTTTCTTTTTTTTTCTGGGTGTTTTTTTTTTTTTTTTTTGCACTCCTGAAAATAAAAACCCTGTGAGCTGCATTGGCTCAACCCCAAACACAATAAACTTTTAAGAATTACTGCAGCACCGCTCATGGTTATGTAACTCTATTTGAGAATCTGTTTTGTCTTGTTTTGTTAGATCTAGTTTTATGTCTTACCAAAAAAAAAGTTGAGGGGAGGTGGAAGCAAGCATCCTCACGGCGCATCACTGCTATCACTGATGTGTATGAAAGGCTTCATCCCTGCTTTTAAGGTGATGAAAAGGACAACTCGATCGTGTCTAAATCAGAAGAATCTGATATGATGTCAAAGCCTTTGGCAAAACATAGATTGACTTAATTCTTTCAATAATGAACTTTGGTCCACAGCATTTAACAACCACAAGAGGGAGAAACCCAATATAAAAGAGAAAATCTCCTTGTTCAGGTTATCTTGACTCTGCTGCAGGCGAAACGGGGAAATATTTTTTTTAATCGAGATTCTCTGCAGCAGCCCTTTCCCAAATGCCAGTATCCATCACCGATGACTGGATCAATAGCTGTGTTTTGGCCCCAGTCTCCTACGAGAGATGGCATGCCATCACTGACAGACAAATATCACAGTTAAGCAAAGTATCCAGCCAGACCTAGTAACATTTTTATTGATTTTTGTTGTGCAAATAATGTCTTTTTGGGCTGAATAAATGGCTTTGAGCCAAACAGTCATTGTTTATGATTCCAAAATGCAATAAAAGGACAGGAAATATATTATAGCCAATGTCTCAAGGCACACAACATAATCATCCTTTGGTGGTGAAAAACTATCCGGCTGAACCCTTGAGTGCATATTTATCCATGCTTAAAGGTACCTGTAGGACTTGCAAATCTTACACCAACTGTCCTGTTAGGAAACAGATGGTATTGCCCTTTAACCTCCCGAATCATGACCAGGAAAAAAAAAAAGCAAGGGGGAAAAAAAGCAGCACTATATTTCTTCAATCAATACAAAGAAAACACTTTATTATATTCCCCTTAAATGAAATATCAGACTTCCAGGAGCCACATTAATATGCTTTCAAATAGCGTGCCCAGACTTTTCCCAGTACAACAAAATAGTGAAGTATTTCCCACCAGCTACTGGTTTTATTTTAAGCAATCTGAAGCAGGCACTGTGTAAGTGCTGAGATGATTATGACCGATGGTAACCTATATTATGCTATTTGTAATGTTGTTAGCCATCGCTGTATGTGGTGTTTTGTACAGCGGCACAAACAAACCAAAAAGTGACTCAGTTACGGACCTACCATTGGGTTTGATGGGGCAAGTGCCCCAGGTGCAAGGCTGTAGGACCCCGCGGAAGCCTATCTGAAGCTCCCAACGGCGTCAGAAACTGTGTTTCCAGTTTTCCGGAAACACAATTTATAGTGTCGGGGAACCTCAGTGAGGCTTCCCCAGCACAGTCCTGGGTTGCACGAGGCTCCGTGGATTTTCGTGGGTTTTCATGCGGGGGGCAGCGAGAGCCCACGGGGGGCGCCATCGTGGACCTTTGCCCCAGGCATGGAGCTGGGGAGGCCCACAACTGAGATGACCCTATGCTGAGGATTTATAGCTCCGGTTTTCCCATTTCATCCTCCCTTTTCAATCTGGGTTCTGCCCAGGAGTTGCGCTTGAGTCCTAGGTTGAAGGTCCGAATAGTGTAACAAGGATTCTTGAATTCTGCTTGAGTCACTGGTGATGAGTAGAGGTGTTTGAACATTGTGCTATTTATTTTACCCAGAAGATTGCCCATTGTGTTCAGTAAGACTTAAGCTGTAATCCTATATGCACCTACCTGGGAGTAAGTCCCCATTGAACTTAATGGGATCTACTTCTGAGTAGATATGTATCAGATTGCACTGCTAGGCTGTAATCCTATCTTACTAGAAACAAACACCTCTAGTTATGAGCAATCCCTGTCAACAATAAACAATAATTTTTTTTCCCCCTAGACTTCTTAATTAACTCACAATGTTGTTGGATTACTTTTGCAATACTACTGGGGAACTGTAGTGTGGAAGTGGACAGGCTGTACTGAGTTGCTTAAGCAATTGTACACTACTCTTGTTTGTCATCTGTCCTGGTCCCTGATTGGCTGCTGAAATGTGCAGGACTATGAGGCAGCATCAGAGACTTGGGCAACATCAGCAGTGAAAGTCTTTGTCAAGAGATGGTGAGCAGTTGCCACCCTGCAACACCCACCTGTGTCCATGGGGTATCTTTTCCACTCCCTCTCCCCTGTTCTCCTCCCTATATGGAGGTGGAACCTCGTGCCAGGTGAGGGCGTCAGCTCCTCCCAGTAGAAGTAGGCATCCAAAGATGGGGGGAGTGGGACTTGCTGATTCAAAGATTGAGATGGGGAGGCCACTTCCTTTACCCCATCAATAGTAGGACTGGACTAAAATGCAGGTATCAGGAAGGATCATTTCACACCAAGAGTAGAGAGTGAAAGTTATCATTCCGAGCAGGAGCCAACAGCAGCTCCCAGCCTCCCTGGCCTGGTCTGATGACTGTCAAATGTGCAGTTGCCAAAATGAGACATCAACTCAGAATGTGTCATGATTAATTACGAACGGAGCAAGAGTTTCAGAGTCTGCGTGCCCGACTCATAAAAATGAGTATTACAAGCAGAGAAAATGCAGATTAGCAGCCTGTTAGTTGAGAATTTTACCAGCATCACTAGTGCGCATGCACCAGGAAGAGGGAAGGAGCTCCCTTATGGTGGCAAAGCTTATGGTGCTCCGTCTCTGCATGCACAACTGTACTCATGCTGCAAGGGGTCTCTGCCCTAATGAAAGGGATGTTCAATAGCAACAAACATAATGTGAGTAAAAACTTAACTTATACCTTCTCTTCTAATTCAGATCTCAACCTAATGTATTTGTGAGCTTTTCTTTTATCATTTTTTGGAATAGAAAAAATTAAAGGTGCAATGCAGCCCTATTTATCCCAATGGGAATGGTAAGTAGTTACTGGAACTTCTCTCACACAAAGGAAACTTTCAGCCCAATCCTATGCTGGCTGGGCACTGGCATAACACTTGTTGTGCCAGCAGAGGCTGCTTTACAGCGGTTGCAAAGTAGCCTCCGCTAGCATGTGTTGCCAGGCTCGGAAGCTGGAACGGGCTTTTCAGGCTTTGGTGGTGAACAGTTAAAGAACCACTGGAGAGGTAAGATCATGCAGGGGGTGGAATGGGGTGGAACAGGGAGGAGTGGGCGAAATGGGGCAGCAATGGTAGCAGAGGGTAGGGAAGATCAGGCCCAGGAGGGGTACTGCCACAGTGGCAGTGGTGTACAGCTAATTCTTACCCCCTTCCTAGGCCTGATCTGCTTTTCTAGGTCAATGTGGACTTGCACCAGCTATAGTCAATGTGTTGTGCCAGCTGGTTCAGGTCTCAGTTGAGCCACTGGGTCCACATGTGCTTACCCTGGGGCAAAAATGTCCCCTTGCCTCCTGAGACCAAACCCCACCCCACGGGATTCAGCGGAGCCTGCATCAGCATCATGTGGAAAGTTGCAGGAGATTGAGATGCCCCAAGTGCTTTCATACTACTGCATCACATGTGTGGGTGGGTGTGCTTGTGTGTGAAAAGGTTCATTGAAATCAGTGGAGGAATGGTAGGTAGGTAGGTAGGTAGGGACAAAATCTAGACAGAATAAATGCAGATGTTCTTAGAACAGTGTCTTAAAGACAGTTCATAAGCAGCATGAGGAATGTTTTTTATCTGTCAAATTAGCAGCCACACTCTAGACCAGGGGTGTCAAACATAAGGCCCAAAGGCCAGATGCAGCCTGCAAAAACTTTTTATCTGGCCCTCAGGCTCTCAGCTGCTGAGCACTGCTGAGGTGTTACTGCTGAAAAGGCAGCCCACATGAAAATTGGACTTTCCCATATCTTGAAATAAAATCAAGATTTGCATATTTTCTCTTCCGTCATTTGCAGCTAATGTGTTCCTAAGTGACAAAAGTGCTTATTTTTTGTTATGACGTATTTAATGACATCACTTTCTGCCTAATGACATCACTACTGGACCTCAGTAGGCATGAATACTATTCGGCCCTCTGTATGAAATGAGTTTGACTGCTCTAGACCTTGAGGAAGTTTTTTTCCCCAATTAACAGAAGTAAACAGATTTAAGCTAGTTATTAAAAAAAAAAGTGAAAGAATTTTCCCATAATCCTACACTCCTTCACTTTTCATATGTAGAAAATATGCAAACAACTTCCCAAAAATTCAAGAATACTTACTCTCCTCTCCCAGAAGTGTCCATTCACCTGTAGGTATGTGCTGTATCAAGCATCAGCTGGCTTGGATCCTGATGCCATCTTTCATCCTTATATGCCAGAGTTTAAATAAATAAATAAATAAATAAATAAATAAATAAATAAACGATTGATACGTTTTCAAAGATTCTTAAAAGTGCACTAAATATAGATAGCAATGTTTAAAAAACTGTGGAATCAAAAGTCTTTTTTGCCAGAGGAAATCCATTGTTTTATTTCTACCAGTGACACAAATTCAAAATAATGATTCTCTATTGAATGAATAAGGGCTGATTCAGTGACAGCAACACTGGCTCTTGAAATATACAGTCCGTAGCCCAACACAGAGTTAAACATGCTTAATGCCATTGATTTTGCAAGATTAAAAGTGCACTTGTCTCTGGTTTTGGATGTTAGCCACCCTGTATAGAGTTCTGGAAGCAGAGGTTAGGACATCACCAGAGAAGGCGGGGCAACACTGGCACACTATCTCAGGTCTTAGGAGGTCCTGAACCAGCCCTGGCTACTTGTATGCTTCTGGGCTCAGTTTAAGGAGCCAGTGTTGTCCTATGAAACTCTTCATGGCCTGAGAGACATAGGCTGCAATTCTATGCACATATAACTGGGAGTAAGCTTCATTGAGTATAATGAGACTTACTTCTGAGTAGATATACACAGGAATGGGCTGGCACAAGAAGTTGCGTCTCCTTATATCAGCACATGAGTCAGTTATGACCAGGTGATCCAGTTTTACTATGTATGCCTTTAGTGCAAGAGGTTAGAAATGCAACAGCGAGTTCTTACTCTAGTGGCCTCAAAGCATTAAACTGACCTGCCTTAAGGTATGAGGAGAAGTTCACCTGGAGATGTTTCCCCTAAGAACAGCATAGCTTTAAACGTTTTTGATTTTGACAGCCATTTTGTTGATTTGATCATTCTTATTTTTTTTTTTCACATTTTTGTACCACCCTTCCTCCAAAGAGCTCAGGGGCAGTGTACACAACTGCTCCCCTCCTTCTTGTCCTCACAACAACCCTGTGAGTTAGGTGAGGCTGAGAGAAAGTGACTGGCCCAAGGTCACCCAGGAAGCTTCATGGCTAAGGGGGGATTTGAACCTGGATCGTCCAGGTCTAAGTCCACCACCTAAACCACTACACCACCCTGGCTCTCATCTTAGGCTTTTATAATTACAGTGGTGCCTCGCAAGACGAAATTAATTCATTCCGTGAGTCGTTTCGTTTTGCGAAATTTTCGTCTTGTGAAGTGCGATTTAAAACAAACCAAAAAAAAAAAAAGGAAAAAAATTGGTCTTGAGAAGCACGGCCATAGAAAAATTCGTCTTGCGAGTCACCAAAAAAATCACAAAACGCTTTTGTCTTGCAAGTTTTTCGTTGCGCGAGGCATTCGTCTTGCGAGGCATCACTGTATCATCATCTCATCTTAGGCTTTTATAATTATCAAGTGTTGTTTTGCTGTATGGATTTAACTTCTTGTTTTATGACACAGAATATGCTACTTTGAACATCTGGGAAAGTGACCTATGAATAAAGAAATACCTATGTAACTTAGGAAGAAAAAAATATATTCAGGTTGCAATCCTATATCCACTTTCCTGGCAGTAAGACACATAGGACTTACTTCTGAGTAGACATGGATAGGATTGCACTGTCAGACTCACATCCTGAAGTGTAAGGCAGAGGACCCCATCTAGGCTACAGAATTTCTTTGACCTTGAGAGTCATTGTCTTCCACCAGAAGGCAATCACACTGCCCAACTGTTCCCGGATGTCATAGGCTTTAAAACATAACCAGCCAATCAGTCTGTCTTTGGCTGCATCTGTACCTGCATCTTTGTTATTGCTGTCCATCTGCTTGAAGTCAGGGAAGGTGGGGCAGAAGATCTGACCTGCGAGATAACAGGAGGATTGCTTGCACTCAAGGGAAAATATCTTGCAGTAGTTGAAGGTTTATAAAGGGAGGGAAAAAAGTCCATTCAACTCTCCTTTAGTTAGAAAAAGTGATTTTGTTCTGTAGCAATCATCTCTTTATTATCTTCATGTCACAGCCCCAACACTCTTGTGGGTTAAGTCTTATAGAAAGGCTTCCCATCATCTAAAGTGGCAGCTTTTCTGTTTTCTTTCTGACATCTGTACCTGGGCCCCTAAAGGGGAAAAAGTGAAAATAAATAAAAGTAGAAATAAGAGAGAGAAATAAGAAATGACTGAGTTCGGAAACATATAAACATAAAGTCAACTATATATATATATAACCTTGGCAACCTTCAGTCTCGAAAGACTATGGTATCGCGCTCTGAAAGGTGGTTCTGGCACAGCGTCTAGTGTGGCTGAAAAGGCCAATCCGAGAGTGACAATCCCTTCCACACTGGGAGCAAGTGCAGTCTGTCCCTGGTCTGTCTCCCTGGCTATGGGCCTTCCTTCTTTGCCTCTTAGCCTCAGACTGTTGGCAAAGTGTCTCTTCAAACTGGGAAAGGCCATGCTGCACAGCCTGCCTCCAAGCGGGCCGCTCAGAGGCCAGGGTTTCCCACTTGTTGAGGTCCATCCCTACGGCCTTCAGATCCCTCTTGCAGATGTCCTTGTATCGCAGCTGTGGTCTACCTGTAGGGCGCTTTCCTTGCACGAGTTCTCCATAGAGGAGATCCTTTGGGATCCGGCCATCATCCATTCTCACGACATGACCAAGCCAACGCAGGCGTCTCTGTTTCAGCAGTGAATACATGCTAGGGATTCCAGCACGTTCCAGGACTGTGTTGTTTGGAACTTTGTCCTGCCAGGTGATGCCAAGGATGCGTCGGAGGCAGCGCATGTGGAAAGCGCTCAGTTTCCTCTCCTGTTGTGAGCGAAGAGTCCATGACTCGCTGCAGTACAGAAGTGTACTCAGGACGCAAGCTCTGTAGACCTGGATCTTGGTATGTTCCGTCAGCTTCTTGTTGGACCAGACTCTCTTTGTGAGTCTGGAAAACGTGGTAGCTGCTTTACCGATGCGCTTGTTTAGCTCGGTATCGAGAGAATGAGTGTCGGAGATCGTTGAGCCAAGGTACACAAAGTCATGGACAACCTCCAGTTCATGCTCAGAGATTGTAATGCAGGGAGGTGAGTCCACATCCTGAACCATGACCTGTGTTTTCTTCAGGCTGATTGTCAGTCCAAAATCTTGGCAGGCCTTGCTAAAACGATCCATGAGCTGCTGGAGATATATATATAAACAGTATATATATATGACTGAGTTCGGAGATAGATAGATAGATAGATAGATAGATAGATAGATAGATAGATAGATAGATAGATAGATAGATAGATAGATAGATAGATAGATAGATAGATAGATATTCGGAGCAGAGGATTTTTGATAGAGAAAACTCTTTTTTTTTTTAATTCTGGGCATTATGGGGTAGCTCTTAAGGTTGGCCTTCTGGAAATAGTGTCTTCACTGTGGACTGTCCTCAGATATGTGCCTACCATCATGCATGTTATGTAACATCTGTGTTGGAAGTCTTGTAGGCAATGATTTTAAAGGAGTTGGAAGTCTTGTAGGCAATCCTCAGATATGTGCCTACCATCATACATGTTATGTAACATCTGTGTTGAAGTCTTGGCAATGATTTTAAAGGAGTTTTTAAACAGGCTTTTTTTTTTTTAACATTTAGGATTGTATGAATCGCATATACTCCAAAAGTCTCAACTGACTGGGGACAACCCATATTTCTAATCCCTGCGCCAAGTCACAGTGTCTGTTTTGTCCTGATTTTTCAATGCTCTCTTTTTATGAGTATGAATTGTTCAGATGGTCACCTCTCAAAGTTTCAATTCCACTCCAGAGTCTCTAGAAATTAAATCAGACTGGGGGACTGGACACATCTTTTCTAGTAGACATGCATATTGACAAATGTGCATGAACACATGATAAGGACCATGCACTGTGCAGCCTGCTATTGCAGTTGCTAGATATATTTGAACTGGTAAAAGTATATTGAGAACTATCATCATCATCATCATCATCATCATCATCATCATCATCATCATCATTAAATAAAACTTTATCCCAAAGAACAAACCTTGTGTTGACTTTTAAAATGATACAAGGCATATACAACAAACAGAAAGCAGGGAAGAGCCTTAATAATGTGTCATGGTCCAAACAGTGGTCCTTAGTATTACAATTTAAGATTTGCAACTATATTTTGGCTTTTGTTGTGAAATATTGTTGGGTATAGAATCAGGTATACTGGATGCACATGTGTCATGTGTATGTGTCACATATAGATGCATGTGATTCACATACAGGCACGTATGGCCAAATGTATATTATATGAAAAGTGTAGTTACTGTTCCACATAACTTGTAAAGGAAATTGCATTTCCAGTACAATTTCACAGGGTGGCCTTAAGCAAACCACGCATAGCCCAATCCCTACTTAAATCCCTGTGTGGCGATACAAGTGCACCAATATGGTGTGTGTTGTATCCTGCAGGGGAATTTAAGCCTATGGTGACATCCTTGGGGTAAAGGACCATTTGTTCCCTTGCCCACGAGTAGGTCCATATTGGCCCACTTGGAAGGGGAACAGGATATTGGCGTACACTGCTGTCACCACCCCCTTCCTGGCCCCAATCTCCTCCTCACCCCCAATGCTGCCCCGTTCCTCTGTCTCCTTCCCAGCACCTGTGCTGGCTTATCAGTGCCAGAGAGTGTCCTCCACCTGCTGGAGCATGGACACACCCACATGTCTATGTTTGTGTGTGTGTAATTCATAGTGTGATGTCACCACAACCCTTGTTTTGCATTACTCAATGTTATGGAGTGGTGATTGCTTTGGGGGGCAGCTGTGCATCAGCTGTGACATCTAGCCCTGACCTTAATTCCAGGTATTATCTGGGTTTAAGATCAGCTAAGAACCAAACCTCACTGTGTTAACAATGTGCTTGGCCACTCTTCTCTTTTAAGTGCCCATGGGAGTTTTTTTTCTCAGGACAAATAGAATTGATCTGAGTGGAGACAATGGGAGAGGCAAAGAGTGAAAGCCCTTTCCCTCATGTTTCAGTCCCAGCCTGAATTTGGGCCTTTCCCCTCTCCCCTGCCACTTCTATTTAGAGAAGAAAAAAGCCAAGCATGTCAGGGCCAAGCGCGCTACTCGTGTGACATGTCATTTGGCCCTAAAACAAATGTCCCCGACAGATTTAGGAGTGTAACAAAATGTTTAACCAATGACCCATCTCATTTGACTGTAGCATATGTAAGACTTCAGAAGGTATCATTTTGCAAGACCAGGAAAAGTCTGTGGCACTGGGAGGGGGAGAACACTCAGCCAAACTATTTGCAACAATATTGTCATAGTAACCTATTCCTTGAGGAGCGTGATTATAGGAACTGGGTAGCAAGCGAAGCAGTAGTGAGGATTTTTTTTCCAGGGTTATCTAGCTTTGAAAGGATCATGTTCAAACTCTGAAGAGATAAAAGCGAGACTATACAGAATGTAAGCTGGACCGTTAAGCATTTCCATATGACAAACTTCTCTCCCGAGATCTGACCTGCCTGTAGATTCCCCAGTTTACAGATCTGAGGGAACTAGACCCACCCGCTCCTGCCCTAAAGAGAGGAAACCGACTCTGCCTGGCTTTTGAAAGCTCATTTCCAATTCTCTCTCGAAAAATGCCCCCAATAAGAAAGGAATATATATCCATAAAAATTCAAAAGGGGGGAAAAAAACACCCCCATCAACTGAGGTTTTCTAAAGCATCTCTTTAGATATGGCCATAAAGAGAATTTCGTAAGTAGACGTTTCTGAGAGAAGTTGCTGCCCTCTATAGAAGCCAATTCTTTGCCTCTATTGGCCAGCCATATCCACAGGCATCAATTATTTTGTACATGCTTGATGGCGGAAAAGCTGTTCCCCAGATTGGTCTGCTCGGGATTCCCCATGTGAAGTGAATGCAAAAGTGGCTGATTAATTGGAGGCTACTCTGCCAAATCACTGGATCAGCCTTTTAACAAGAACATTTGGATTTTACAAGCTCTGCCCTTTCTTAGGTGTATGCTGTTCTACTCTGCGTTTTATTATGATTATTTTTAGGTTGTTTTAAAAGTTTCTGAGGTTTTTTTAGGATGGTTTGTAATGGTTTTAATGATGATTTGATGACTTTTGGTACGGAACCAATTGGCAAGGGAACCAATGATCCCTTACCCTGAGGACACCTGTGGCCCCTAGCCCTATAGGATACAGCGGTGGCTATTTCAGCACCACAGTTCCTCACGGGGAAGGGTAGGATTGGATCTTCAGTAACATCTTTCCTGGCTGTCAATGGATCTCCAGAGTCTCTGACAAGGATCTGTCCCAACTCTGCTCCCTGAAACCCTTCAATTAGAGATCTCAGGGTTTGAACGTGGACCTGGACCTTATATATGCAAAACATGTGCTGTACAGTTGAGCGGTGCTTCCATCTCCTCCCCAAAGATCCACTAATTAAAAGGCTCACTAACTTGAGGAGTGCCAATTATGTGCAGCTAACACTGGCTCAGCTGTGGACCAAAGTGAGGCCTGGTTATACCCCATGGGCCTATTCAGCAGTCACTCCTTAAAAAAAAAAAAAGGCTGCTGATAACAGCCTCACTCTTCCTTTTGATGAATCCCCCATGCACTTCTGAATTGCTTTGTGTACACACACACAAAAGAACAGAAGCCACTCTGGCCCTGCATTGACAAAAAAATGTTGTTTCATTTTACCAGTCACACCCAAGGAAGAACTAGGAATTGAAATATGTTGGAGATCCAAAAGGTCTATTGAGAATAAAATCATTATTCCTGTAGAATGTTGCCAAAAATTCTTTGCTACACCAGAATAAAGCCCACAGGAGTTGCCTGGGTGCTTTAGAAGCCTTAGAGCAGGGGTGCCAAACATAAGGCCTGCAAGCCAAATGTGGCACCCAAAAGCAATTTCTCTGCCCCTCATTATAATTGGGGTCTCCCACCATGATAATTGGGCTCTCTCATATCTTGAAAATATGAGCATTTTCATATATGAAAACACGAACATGTTCATATGTGAAATATGAACATGGAATTTTGCACATTTTCTCCCGTCATTGGCAGCTAATGAGTTTCTATATGAGAACAAAGTGCTTATTTCTGGCCATCATCTGCTTAATGAAGTCACTTCCTGCTTTATGATGTCACTCCCAGACCTCAGCAGGCATCATGAATGCCAACATCAGCCCTCTATGTGAAACGAGTTTGACATCCCTGCCCTAGAGCAAGAGGCAACAGTGGTGAAATGTCAACCATAAGGATCCAAAGTGAAAGCGACTTCTGCTATGACCGAATAAAATACACCAGGAAGAAGTACAAAGCTGAAATCAGCATTAATTGCCAAACTGGAAAGAGCCCAAAGGGTAAAATGGGGGATGGATCATGGCCAGGAGTGGGCAGGATTGCAGGGGGAGGCCTCCATCATATCTTAACCCCTTAGCTGAACCTGGAAGCCCTACACAGGGCTTCTCAGACTTGTGTGACCCATTTCACTGGTGCAAATCTGAGTAGCCCCATTGGGCAGGCTGGAGCATAACACAGGGTAAGAGAACAAATGTTCCCTTGCTCCAAGGAGACCTCTAGCCTGCGCAATCCCCACTCTGGATGGGTTGCTCATTTGTTTTCATTACTTGACCATTCTCAACCAAATTTATAAACTGACTCCACTGAAAAGGGATGTGGAAGTTGCCACTGTGGAGTTAGATCTGGCCCACTCAAACATATAAGTCACCATTTGATCTTGCACTCATTAAGTGCTAAATGTGCATGTGCAAACTAGCCTTTTATTATTTGTGCTTCTAATTCTGTCTGCCATGAACTGCCACAGCTTTCAGTGGGAATTACGCAGGTCCTATTAGCATTCGGCCCAACAACCTCACATTATTTCTTGCTATCCATTCAGTCTGAATTCCTTTATCTACACGTTGGAAAACTGATCTAATTTGTTAAATTAGCAGTGTGGTTTAAGTGATCTGAAGGTAATATTTAAATCTTCTAGTAGGGAAATTGACATATCTTCTATCTCTTAGTATTTAATATTGCAGTAGGAAACTGGGGGAGAAAAACACCACACACACAGTACTCACTTTGTGTTTTATCACCAGCTACTCAGTCAAAGTAGAATTCATAACAGATAGAGACAAATCATCTGATGGCAGAGGTTAAAAGAAACCTGTTACTATGACTACAGATAGGGTCAGATAACAAAATGAACAGCCACTTTTGATCTTCAAAAAACCCTTTTTCCTTTGCTCTCTCCTCTGTTATCTGGACCACTCCATCAAACACCTAGCAGATAACAGAGTTGAAAACCCAATCGACCTTCAAGGAAGACCAGACAAGTTGGAAAGTCTGTGTAAAGGTTACTCTGACAGTGGAAGGGCCTGTGATGACATTTTTGTATATTGTGTATGTGCCTGTGTATTTATGAATTTAACTAAAGCAACAGGCTGCAGTTCAGAAGAGGTTACCGGCGTGTTTAGCGATGGTTCAGAAATATGTGTTGACAACTGCACACATTTAACAGGGAGAAAAACCAAAATGAAAATGTGAAGGAAGTCAGGAACTGACAATACACCATGTGCATCTTTCAGCAAATGTTTATGGGCCCAGTCCTATCCAATTTTCCAGCACTGACACAGCAGTGCCAAGGGTCATGTACGGCATTCTTCAGTGGGAGAGCAATCACAGAGACCTCCTCAGTATAAGGGAACATTTGATACTTTACCTTGGGGCTGCACTGCGGCAGCACTGGTGCTGGAAAGTTGAATAGGATTGGACCCTATATCATTTATTGTTGTCTTTGTAATGGTATCACTTCATAATGTTTGAAGACTACATTTGGATACTAGGTTACAGTATTTTAAAAGTATGAATTCTGTAGCATGTTTTCAGATTAATTTCCTATGCAATAGAAGCTTTCATAGATTACAACCTATTTCTTCAGTTGCAAAAATGAAATGATGAAAAGAAATGCCACTTTTCTGTCTGGATAAATGGGCTATAACCTATAAAAGCTTATTCTGCATTAAAAATTAGTGGGAATGAACTCCTGAATGTATGCATCCTATCCACACCTACCTGGGAATAAGCACCATTGAACCTAATGAGACTTACTTCCTGGTAAACCTGAATCTGATTGCACTGCTAATCAATGTACAACAACAAAAGCAAGAAAAGGTATGTCTCTACCTTACCGTCTACAGTAGAACTTACAGTCTACAGTTCAAGAATGCAGACACCACAAAAAGAGCAGAAGAAAGGACAGGGAAAGGTAAGGGCAACAAATTGACTGCATATGAGACAAATTTGAAGGACAAATTCCATACTTTTAAATTGACTGTGGACATTTTTTTGAAGAAGGAAAAAAAAATGAAAAGAGCTGCTGAGCAATTCACTCCAATTCTAAACATGCTAATACAGTGTTTCTCAACCAGTGGTACAGGTACCAACAGTGGTACTTGAGGTGGTGTCTGGTGGTACTCGTGGGACCCTTGGATGCCTACTGCCTGGCAGCAAACCCAGGAATGTGGCACAACAAATAGCAGTAGGGGACTTGGCTTGGTGGAAAGAGCTCCAAAGCATGCTTGTCCACGCTCGAAAAAGCCCTCCTGTCCACACTGAGCCTCTTACTGCTGTTTGTTATGTCACATCTGGCCTCCCAATCCAGAAGTAACTGGTGATGCTGTAATCACCAGTCACTTCTAGTGGTACTTCGAATAGGTGGAGCATGTGAAGTGGTACAGCAGAGAACAGAAGTTGAGAAACACTGTGCTAAAGCTCAAACTAGATGGAACTCTAAGGGCGCAATCCTAACTGGTACTTATGCTGGCATAAGAGCCCCGGAAGGGTCGCAAACATGCCATAAAGCACATTTGCATCTCCGTGGGAGGAAGCTGCATCGGCGCATCTAGATGTGCCAATGCACAGAGGCCAGCAGAAGCCTCTGCGGCGGCTTCCTCCCTGCCGCTTGTGCCAGCACACCTGTGCTGACACAAGCGGCAAAAGTAGGCATGGGGGAGAGGAGGCGGGAAGGGGCGTTTCTGGGCGGGGGAGGGTGGGTGATGGGCGGCCCCAGGGGTGGGTGCGCAGGGAGCAGGGCTGGGACCCGGCTGTTATGCCAGATCCCAACCCCCGTCCCTGGGGAGAACAGAGCGGCTTCAAGCTGCTCCACTCTCCTCTGACTTGTGCCACCTCCAGAGGTGGCACAGGTCCATGGAGACCCATTGGGGTGTGCAGCCCTTATCTAGGGGTAAGGGGAAGAGCTTCCCCTTGCCTCTAGCTGAGCCGCTGCAGCCAATGAACCTGCGTTGGATGCAGCGCAAGCCTCCTGGCTTGCCTGCTCCAGCGCAGGTTTGGATTGCGCCCTAAATGTGTTCCCATGGTGGATGCTTTCCCCCCCAATAAAAATAGCACATGGGGGTGGTCAATATAAGAACCATGGTGGGGCAAAATTGTAGACCTCCCTCTATTGAAACCTAGAAGGACAACTTACACATTGAGGGTCATGTCTGGTTTGACCCCAAAACAGATGACCAACAACATATAGTAATAAGTCATGCCCTCTTGGTTCACCAGGTAAGGGTGAGTCTTAGCAGTTCCTCAAATAAACTGAGTGTGCAAAACCTTTAGAATCCTCTGCAGTGTGCAAGTTATCCTTTGGCAGACACTTCTGTGAGTGTGGAAAGAGTTCTCAGAAGATAGTCAGCTGAAATATCCCTGTGCCCTACTGTGGTGTAGTATCTACCAGTGCTAGAGAATGCTACATTCCATGTCATGTCGACAATCACATATCAGATCAGGTGTTAACTACTGGAATCAAATCACATTTAGCATCAAGTACTATTTAGTGGATAACTGGTGAGCCAGAGACTATTGAGAATATCCCCCATGAAAATTCACAAATGAGAACTTGAGAAGAACAGATCCAGTCCAGCTCTGGCACTAGAAAAAGTTCAAGATGTAGTTCTACCATTTGTGTTCATCTTAGAAATGTGATGTGTGTGTTAATAATACACATAATATGGATTTGGCTTTGGGGGCAGCTATACGGTGCTCCAAAGAGTTCCTGCTTCTCAGACTTCAAAACAATCCATCAGATGAGATTACCTTTTAAGAACTGCCGCATCAGCTTGAAAGTCAAATACCAAAATTCCGTTTGTATTGCCAAAGTGTAGCAATTGCTAAGTGTGCCTTTTTAGCAAAACGAAAATGTTTCAGTGGGAACCATACTGGGTGTCAATACCTGGGAAGGAAATAAATGTTAAAACAAGCTAAATAATTGTCTAACAGTACTTGTACTAATGACCTTAAACTTCTACTATGCTAATTTTTCTTCTGCACTTTTAATTACAGATCGATAATACTTTGCTGTTGACATTTAAAAATGCTGAACCGCACAGAGAAACACTGACTGGATGGAAATATACAATGTGAGGTGGAATTTGCTAAATCAATAAACTTTGCCATTTAACAAACAATCACATGTACGGCAGTGACCAAGATTAGCAAGCATAACAGATGACACTTCAGCTCCGTAATTATTCTTTAATAACATTAAGCCTTACATCACTGGCAAAATTATGTTGCTGTGAAACCCAGGAGCTTCCTTTGTTGGTGCTCAGCACCTCCTGCAAATGGTTGATGGTAGCTGTTTCTAAGCATACTCACTGGTGATTCTGACAATGCAGGGCATTGAATTACCAGGCATTTAAAAATCTAGGAAGAGGATGCAGGACAGTCTGTCTCTTGGGGAGCATGATCCAGACAAAATTATTTTACAGCCTGAGCCTGGGCAGCGTCACTGGCTCCTGCACTAGCCAGGCAACTGCCAACACAAAGATGCCATAAAGCACTTCACCGCTGGCAGTGAGCCCGCAGTGAGCCTGCTGGCAGCCTCTGCAGCGCCCGGACACCCAGGAGGAGTGCAGAGTAGTAAGGTTCTTGTCAGGCGGCAGGGAGGTTTCTTTGGGGGGGAGGCCACAGGGAGGGGAAGAACAGGGCAGAGGTGGGCAAAATGAGGGGAGGAGGATTGGCCTGGGAGGGGGAGGGCATGACAACAGGGGCTGCTGCTGCATCCCATACCCCCTCCAGAGCTATGAAGACTGACATGGGTCTCCCCAGTTCTGGCACAGATCTGAGTAGATCCATTGAGGCCTCCAGGGCTCAATGGCTGTTCCCTTACCCAAGGAGACCTCTGATGGCTTCCCTGACCCCACAGGATACAGGAGCAGCCATTTTGGCACCACTGTCTTCCTGGATGCTGGGGAAGCTTAGGATTAGGCTCTTAAGTTCCTTTGCTTGTGAGTTAAGGGTATACACATATCAAGATGCTTATAGGTATAACCGAAAGGGTGTGCGTATACCTTCCATGTTGAAAACAGCAGGACTCTTGAGATTGTATCTCTAAGAAATCATCCTCTCTTTTTTCATATTGGAGCCAACAGAAAAACTGTTGCTACACATAAGAACTTCCAAGTCTCCTCTATGTTACTAGCTCGATAATGTTTTAGAACTAGTGCCAGATTTAGACTTGGTGAGGCCCTAAGCTATTTGAAGCTTGGAAGCACCTTGTTAAAAAAAAAGATTACACCAAAATTTGCTGCACGTGGCTGTTTAGAAAAGATGTGTGTGTGTGTGTGTGTGTGTGTGTGTGTGTGTGTGTGTGTGTGTGTGTGTGTGTGTGTGTTCAGCACACATAAAATTTTAAACCGCTCTCCCCAAAATGCTGAAATTTTTGTTTAGGCCCCTGCAGATTATGAGGCTCTAAGTTGGAGTTGTTTATCTCATGCCTAAATCTGGTACTATTCTTAAGACATTTTTTCCCCCTGAACACAAATGCTAGTCTCCAAGGATGTTTCATATGTGAGAGTAGGCTCTGTGTGTGCCTCTGGGGAAGACTAGGGGCCCATCACTCTCTATGGGAAGCATGCATGGGCCTCCAGGTCAGTGGTCAGTGGTCAGTGGTCACTAGGTACAGGAGGCAAGTGTGTCACCCGTATTATGAATCTCCTCCCATACAGTGGGCGGGCAACGCCCTGGTCAGTGGGCATGGTGATGCACCATCGCTTGCCCATGGTTTTTTTTTTTTTGCTATAACTTTTAATAGAATAGAGCTATTTCAATGAGGTTTGTTTCATTGCATTCTGCATTAAATTATACATTGAATGATATACAACACAATGGTATTATTTGAAAATACCAAGATTTGAAAAATTTTGACCAGTAGTGGTGTCACCCCCCAATGCACGACGCCCGATGCAGCCCACACCCCCCGCACCCTGCTAGCAATGCCACTGCTCCCAGTATAAGTAATGTCTGGATGTGTTGGATCAACATTACATGTTCTGCCAGTGGGTAAAAAGGAAGAGGAATCAATAGACCCTAAAATATTCCCTGACAATCCTCCTGTTTAACTTTATTATACCTGCCCATCCTTTTCTACCCCTCACAACAGCAGCTTCAATACCTTTAAACATATTCTTGTCATCTAGTCAAAAATCAGGTAGGCAGTTTGAGGATGTCATGGCGCCACATAATCAGATTGGGCTTCATGATGGTATCTCAAAGCCAATTCAAAGTGAAGGCATTCTTTCCACCATCACTCTGAATACATAAAGATGTATTCACAATCAGCCCGGTTCACAATCTCCCTCTGAAAAACTGCCCAAACAGAAGGTGTTTTTCCATGGGGCTGAGGTGTTGTATAAAGGTTCCTACTATTTCAGTCAAATTTTATTCAGTTGTATCCCATATATATGTACAGCTCTGTCAGTTATATGACCTGAAGAGCATGAATCATGCTACATGTTTAAAGCCACAATCCAGTAGACACATCTCAGAGCAATGGTGTTGTTAGAGTAGGGTGACTGGTGAAAGCTGTGAAAGAGTGGCATTCCGGGGGGGGGGGTGCTTTGCCACCCAAGTCTCCAGCCCTTACTGTGCTGGTGCCAAGTGCAGCTCCATGCTGTGTTTCATGCTGGAAGGGCCCTCTCACTGCCCTGTGCTCTGGTTGGCTCCAAATCACAGCACTCTGGAAGCAATTGGCAGTAACAAGATGAAGTGATGAAGTCATTATGTCACTCCCAAACTTTCAGAACATAGCTGAAGGTAAGCACCACTGCCACCACCCTTGGTGTGCTCCAAGGTAGGAACATCCCTGTCTAGGAGTAAGCCCCAATGAGAAGTGTAGGCATTACATCTGATTAAACACGAATAGGATTGTGCTGTTTATGAGATGTAGTGTTATGGTCCAGACAGGGTTAACGAATTACAGAGGTGAAAAATGTGAATAATTTGTATCATTTATGAAAACACATTAAGGTGTTGCCTTATTGCATCAACACTGTGCTGAACAGAGAAACTAGATTGTATATGGATTTATGTATTCCCCATCATTACAGTAAGTAAACAAAGAACGGATACACCAGCTTCTCAAACCAAATTAATCTGAAGTCATATTATTTATAATTTTTTTTTTATTTCATAATGTAAGCAAGAAACCGATGTGTTTCTATTAAACACTGAAAGGGCTCTGTGGATAGAGTTGAAGAATATAATTCAATTTAGTACCAGTAATTTGTGTAAATAAATGTCTAATATGAAAGAATCACTGCAGGCAGAAATTAGTAGTGTTAAATTTTTATGACACTTATCAAAGGAGCAAAAGGGTCTATGTTCATGAGTTTTTTAAAAAAAAAATTAAAAACAGCAAGCCTTGTTTTCTTCTGATGATTTCATATGAATTTTTTATTCTCCATTTTAAAGGCACAGCTCTGCTGTATGCACACTTTATACTATACACATGGGTTGAATTTAAACTTTTCTGCTAAATTATTAAGCATGGCTGCATGCTCTGAGGTGAAGTATTTAGAGAGTATTGACTTGTAGAGGATTGTAGGGGGGGAAAGCGTATGTGTCCAAATAAATGATATTATTGTGTAAAATTACCAAGGAAGCATACCATGATGTGTGTTCGTATGTTTTTTATTTTTATTTATTATTTAAAGTAGTTCTATCCCGCCTTTCCAACAGCTCAAGATAGCTCACAACATTCATAAGAAATAAATAGTTACAAAAAGAGGAGTACAGGAATTTGACTTCCAACTTAGTGTTAATGTGACTTTGGCTGCATTCACACTTTCTAGTAGCAGAAACCCAAGATGTAGAGAGGTGGCATATAATGCACATCATAATGGCATCCGGAAAGTAAGTTGCACTAGTTGGGGGGTGGGTGGGAATTGACAGTGAAGTGTCAATTATGCTAGCAGCCCCAGCTTATGTATAATGTAGACTTCTAGCTTGAAGACCAGAATCAAAAGGGTGGGAAAATCAGATGGATTCTTCATCTTATCCACTCACAACCCTCCCTGTTAGGCAGGAGGACAATGATCAGGTAGAAAGGAATTGTATGAATGATTTCATTCAGTGGCATAGCTACAAAGGGATGGTGTGGTAAGAACTGCAGGTGCCACAATGCGCCGTGTAAGCGGCGATGGCTCCGATAGTGAGTGGGAGGGGCCAATTATAGGGCGTGTTGCAGCACCTGCAATACTTATCGCTCCTCCATAGCTTCACCACTAGTTTCATCAAAGTTGTTCTGCCATCCAGTTGCAAACCAACAACAACAACAGTATTTATATACCGCTTTTCAACAAAATGTTCACAAAGCGGTTTACAGAGAAAATCAAATATCTAATGGCTCAGTAGAATGGCTCAGTAGAAAATCAAATATCTAAACCACAGTAGAATGAGATCTCATCACAGTTTCAACACCACTAAGGATGAGCATGAATGGGAAGTTTGTCTTGAGATAGCAGAAATAAATGCTTTAACAGCACAGCCAAGGTGCATATGCTTCTAATGCTCAGAAACAATCTGTGCCACCTATTTCCCCTTACTACCAAGTCTATGCAATTTTAGCAAAAACAATCCTTTGCACATTTACGCTGATATACTATGTGGGGTCATTTTAAATGTTGTGCTTTTAAATGGCAGTTCTAGTCTACACGAGCAGGAGAGGAAGTGATGACTTTGATCCTGGATTGTGGCACTTCAGACAACAAGGAGGGAGATTTGGATACTGAATGCTTTCATACTATTTTTTTTTTTTAAACCTCCTTGGGTATCAGGGAGAAGAGATCTAGTCTAGGTTTCTGGTGACATGTTCATTTTCTATGTCTGGAAATGGGTGGGGTTGATATTCAAACATGTGACCTTCCCCTCTACCGCTACCACTCTGATTTTGCTACAGGGGTGTTGCTGGGTCTTATAAAGATCCTTGACTTTGAAATAAAAATGTGGTCCCCATAACCCATGCAAAGCAATGTTCAAAGCAATGTTGCTAGCCTGATATAGTACAGTCCAATAATAGTTTTCTATTATTCTGCAGTTTATTATTTCTGCATATTCTGCAGTTGAGGTAGACAAGGCCTTGGTTCCCCATCTAGAACACCGGAATAACAAAGACCTCCCTTGCAGGACTGTTGTGAAGGAACTGAGAAATACCTTTTAGACTTGTAAAGAGCTATATCAGCATCCCACAGGCACTCACTTGCTGTTTGCCTTCCTGTGCCTCCTGCAAGGCTGCTGTTGCTATTTGGAGCCCCTAAAGTCTTGCCACAGCTCCTATGCTGGTACGCCAAATGGAACGGATTGTTTTTTGCATGTTTGTTTAATTTTCAGAAAATTGTCCCATTGCCTCCAAATTGTAAGTTTAAGGAAATCCAGCTGTCAATTCCCATTGAATGGAGCTAGGTTTCTATCGTTAATTCAGTTGTCTTTCACAGTCTGGCTGCTCAAGTTAAAGAACTCTTTTAAAAACCAGATTTATGATGGATGCCATCTGGCCTGATAGAAGGAAACAGATATCGATTTTTAATATTTTCTCCAAACTTGTTTACTCTGGGATAATACAGCAGCTGTGTGGCGGCTTGTCTCAGAGTGGAAAGGATTATTACCCCTGCCTTTTGATGAGATAAATTACCAAGAATGACTTGAATGGCTAAAGGGTATACTTTGATGTTCTGTCGCTTCATTTACCCTTATGACTAAATGATTATTGATTTTATATTTTTAAGCTCTTGAAACGTGAAAATAAGTTGGTCGAGAAGCCTGGCTGTGTTAGTTTTATTAATTTATTTCTGCAGGGCATAATTCACTTTGGACTAGGTTGTGAAGGTTTTTGGGTTCATGACCGACTCCAGATACAGTTGCAAAGAAATGGCTTATTTATATAGTCATTGCAAGTAGTTCCAAAATCAATACAGTCTAGGATTGGATGATTAAACCGAGTCCCTTTGTGGGATTCATTCCTGTAGCTACCTCTGAAATGATCTTGAGTCTCAAGCAGATTCATGTGATCCAGTCTTACAAATAGCAAGTTTGTTCTAGTTGAAATATTATATTTTTTTTTTTGCTCATCTTTTTCTTTTTTCTTTTTTCTTCTTTTTTTTAATCTCCTCTGTTCATTCAATGACATTTTAGCAGCCAGGAAAGAAGGGAAGAAAAAAACACAGTTGATTGACTACTTCAATGAAATCGCTAATCTGCATTCAAAGAGTCGCCTCCAAAGACTACTTAGATTTTCCATGGATAGATTTAACTACTGCTTTGATCAGTTAGTCCCAGTATGCAGTGGATTTAGGTCTCTGTACTTATGTAGACAGCAGGAATCCAAGGTGTACACTAAACCTTTAAATAGTTTTCACAGTTCAAAACAGCTGTTTGCCTTTGGAGTACAGCAGACACCTACCTTTCTCTGTGAAGTACTGCCTTTTCTGTCATCATCACTTAACACATTGGAGCTATTTAATGTTTGTCTGAAAAGGGGCCTCTTGTCAATCTACTGAAGTATTTTGTAGACTGAACAAGTGCAGAAATGTTGTGCCAAAAAAAAAAAAAAGATCCCGAAAGTTTTTCCTTCTATGGCATATGCGGTGTTTCTCAAACTGTGGGTCAGGACCCACTAGGTTGGTCCCCATTCATTTCAATATTTTACTTTTAACTTATTAGACATGGTATGTGACTGCATTGGGGAAATGTTACAGATCTGTACTTTGAACAGGCTTCTCTGTATATGCTTTTAACAACGACAGCAAATGGGACTAACTCCTGGGTAAGTGTGGGTAGGATTGCAGCCTAGGATTGTTAAAATTTTTCCTGCCTGATGATGTCACTTCTGGTCATGACATCAATTCCGGTGGGTTCCAACAGATTCTTATTTTAAAAAGTGGTTTCTGGTGCTAAAAGTTTGAGAACCATTGGCATGTAGATATAAATGTTCCTTGTAAATCAAAATCTCTGCTTCTTCAATATAATAGATAGTTTACATTTAATTTTCAGCAAAGATTAATTTTTTTTTTTTTTTTTACAACAGCTCCCTATCCTTGCTTTACAAATTAAGCAAGCCATGCAAATCTGAGACTCAAGTTGCAAGAACTGGGCATAATCTGGCCGAAACCCAGCACTGATTTCAGTGGTAAGCATTTGCTGAAATTTCTCCAATCAAAAGCAAGGATTGTGAAAGTGTTTAAAATTGAGTGGATCGTGTCAATTGTTTTGGTACTTTGCTATCATTTCAGGCCTCTACTCTGGCATTTTGGCAAAGCCAGACCTGGATCCTGTCGACTTGGGAAATGAAGACAGTGTGAAACCATCACAAGGAGCAGGAGGTACCAAAACCCGTAAGACCACCAGCAAGTTACTTTATCCTGGAAGCCTTTCTGGGTTTCAGGGCACACTTGACCTTCTCTATCCTGTTGTTGTTAAGAAAATTCCTTGACAAGGGACTGGTTTCACTGCAGTTCCTTCTTTTGGTCTAATCTGGATGGTGGTGCACAGACCAAATACCTCACGTGACATGTCTCCGATCCAAGTTTCAGGCCCCACTGTTGCTTTGACTCCTGATGCCTTTTGATGCCAATAACACAGAATAGTAGGAATCTGCTCCTTGCAGATGAAGGTACAACCGTGCAAAAGGCTTCATGCACTGACCAACCTGATTCTTGTGCAGACTGTACCACCAGATCGTGATTTTTAACCATTTGGGTTGTGGCACATGCGGTGATTGGTGCCATCTGAAATAAGAATGTGAGACCCCATAAAAGCCCCATGAAGCACTGTGCAAATTCTCAAGATTGCACAGATCAGCCAGGATGATCAGGCTGCCCGACAGCAAATATTTTCCTTCCAGAGAAAAGTAACCGCTTTCGTGAGCAAACTGTACCTGTATTTCAACAGGATTTAAACAGTTTCTAGGAATGTGAAGTCAATATAAGCGGCGATGGCTTTCATATCTTTGTGCATATGTCCGTGTGTTTAATCTGGAAGAAAAAGACGTCAAGGCAGCCCTCCATTCCTATCGGTGGAGCATTCCCTGAATTCAAGAACAGCTCTTGATCATTCTATAGCACTTATTAATTTTCTCGTGTCTGACTAACTCCTGAACTATTCTTCTTCTGTGTATCTTAAGCCACGGAATGAAACATTTAGAAATGGTTTTCAACAAAGAATTCTCCAGCAACTAAAGCATCACATTCCTAAAACATGCTGACATTTCCTGAAATTAAATCAGATGGAATTTTATTTAATTTTCAAATTACTCTGCTTTGTTGTCAGGAATATATATGTATATATTTTCACAAGGAGTTGCCTTTCCTTTATTAAACACCATAACACCATACTTTACAGAGCTGGAAAAAAAGGGTGTAAAACACTTTTGTCGGCCATCCGCGATGTATAATTAATGTATAGTAAATTATACTGCTGGGTTAAGGCTTGTTTAAATGCATAGAATTCAAAGTCGAGTGCAGAAATAAACTAACTTTTGGATCAGGGTAATGTAATATGTTGATCCATTTTACAGGGGGGTGGTGGTCAGGATTATTTAATTAATCACCTTTTGACAATTATTCACACCGATCCAAATCAAGGTCTCCATTAAAACCAAAGAATGGCTTCATTACAAATGACCCATAAAAGTGTCAAGTGCTGGCTGCGAAGACAAGTAATTTCCTTCCCCTTTAAAACCATTAGATCGAATGATGGGGGTGGGGAAGGTGATGAAGTGCGTAATAGTGTGATTACAAAGAAAAATGTAAACAGTAAATTTGACAGCCATGTTGGAAAGGCTGGAAGATAAAGGTCATAAAGTGTTGGTTTTCTGCCATCAGAAGCCCTTATTTCTCTAAAGGCATAAACCAGGTCTACTCAGAAGTAAGCCCCACTGAATTCAATATGGCTTTGAATGCTTGTTAGGAAACTGCGTTCTGGATCACTTCTAGAATTAGAGATACACACCATCTTGCGTGTATGTGCATGTGTATGTTTTCCCCTCTGAACAAATTTATTCATATATTCTATTTATAAAGCATTGGTGGACCTACCATTAAACAAACGGGGCAAATGCCCCAGGCGCAGAGCCTTGTTCGCCTCTAGGACTGCACGGAAGCCTCCCTGAGGCTCCAGGCGCGGTCGTAAACTGTGCTTCCGGTTTGCCAGAAGTACAGTTTAAAGCGTCAGAGAAGCTTCAGGAGGCTTCCCCACCACATCCTGGAATTGTGCAAGGCTCCATGTGCTCCAGGTCAATGGGGGAGGCGGATTTGTGCGTGGGGGGTGGCAGTATTCCACGGGGGTGCCATTGTGGACCTTTGCCCCAGGGCACAGAGCTGGGGAGGTCGACTACTGTTATAAAGCACCCTCAACATACAGTACATGGTGGTTTACCAAGTTTCAGTAGCAAAAGTTCCCACTTGCAGGGAGTTTACAATCTAGAATTAGGAGTGGGGAAGATAACAGAGGGCAGAGAATGAAGGGCAGATAGGGATGATGTGAGCTATGTACTTTAACCCTGGTTATAATGGGGGATGAGGGAAGAGGAATTATGCTAAGGGCTTCATGAAAAGGACTGTTTTGGGGGAAAGGGACGAAAGAGGTGAGGGGCACCACATGCATTTCAGGGAGGGAGTTCCATGCATGAGTCACAACCAGGCTTTCTGGAATTCCCTTTCCAGTTCTGTACTCTGGTACTCAGGGTCGGCTTTAAACCAATGCAATTTTAAACATGCAATTTTATATTAAAATATGCTTAGATTAATTTGGTCCATTAATTCACATGCACTTTTAAGTGCACATTTTGATTGCTTCCCATTCTACCATAGAGCTATATAGTCCATCATAAATTTTATTTAAATCTCTAAGATTCTATGGACCTTGGGACCCTGCAAAAAATGTTTCCAATTGGACCCCGCAGGTCATAAGGCTGGCTCTGCTGGTACCAACACTGATTATGTTCAGCGTCTTTTTATTTACTCAGCCTTTCTTACAGTATATTTTGTTTTAATGCTACCAACCTGAAATCTTAGGGAAAATAATTTAGTTCAATAACTTTTAACAGTAATCGTTTTGATTGAGCTTATACCAATTTCACGTGCCTGCGTGTTTCCTTGAAAGTTGCCTTGAACAAATCTAGAGAGGCGTGATACAAATCAATTAATTAAAAAAGAATAAAGAGGGAACAGCAACACAGAATGCACAGGTTAAGATGCAGCTTTCAGGCAAGTCAGCACTGTATAGTTTTCATAACTTAAGAGAGACATGTTTACAGTGTGCATTTTGAAAGATTCCTTTTTTGGCAGTGTACAAAGGATGAATGTGTATATTTACATTTACACATCCTCAGGCTTCATTTCTATAACATTCATTGTATCGCAACCCAATCCTGAGCTGCCCGGGCGCACAGCAGCGCTGAAAATGGCTGTCACCGTATCCTGTGTACTCTGGGCAGCTGCCGCCAGCTCCTTGGGAGAAGGGGACTTTCATTCCCTTCCCCAGGTAAAGCAAGTAGCCCTACAATGGGGCTGCTCGATTCTCCGCCGACCCAAAGATAGCAGAGAATCAAGAGCCTCCGTGTTGGACAGTGAGCCCCTGGAGCACCTCCCCCTTCCCCCTCCCCGCCTTCCCCCTCCCCAAAACGCCTCCTCCCCACCTTCCCCCATGCCCTCACTTACCTCTCCGCTGCTCGGTAGTCTGCGCGACCGCTGAGCAATGGAGCTGCGGCAGCCGCTCAGCGCTAACCCAGTGCCGGGCTGGCACCGGTACTCGCCTGGCGGTAGGACCCGCAAATGTGCCTTATATTGCACTGGCGGTAAGTTGACGTGCACTGATCAAAATTGGGCAGTTGGTTATCTCTAGTGAGCAATGAGGTGATTTCTTTTCTTGCTTGCCACTGTGGTGGCTCCAGCCCAGTTCTGTCTTGGTATCTTGATTACTATAAAAATATAATTAAGAAGAGGTATTTCATGAACAATAGCAATGCTGAGATTCTCCCTTAAAAAAATTAGGTATCATTCTGGAGGTATCATTCTGTTAGGTATCATTCTGGAGAGAGGGAACTATCCAACAAAAGTAAATGGAAATCAAGTCCCAGTGAATACAGTAGCCTGGGACTCAGATCCTTATCATGGTGGTGACCTTTTCTTCATGTGACAGAGAAGCAGGTGTGTGGTCTCTCTTGCCACCGTCCAAATGAAATTATGATGTGGACACTCCTCATTGAAGCTCATGCGCACGTATACCTGATTATAATCCTGTAGAATCTGCTCCTCCGCCAAACAGCAACATGTACTGTATACCAGAAACAGTGCATTAGGGCTGTGCATTCTCCAGACATCAGGTATGAGGGCAGTTAGTCAGGACCATGGGAGCAATGCCCTCTGGTGCTATACGTTGCAACAGTTTTGTGGTTTAGGCCCAGTGGTTGTGCTACTAGCCAATGGCTGCTAAGCATGATGGCTACATGCTACCTTCAGGTTCAGAGACTCACTTCTGAGTACCAGTTGCAAGAGAATGATGGTGGAAATAAGGTATGCCCTCATCTTCTGCGTTTGGCCTTCGCAGAGGCATCTGGTTGGCCGCTGTGGGATGCTGGACTAGATGAACCTTTAGCCTGAACCAGTACGGCCCTCTTTCTTATTCAGTGTGTGTAGGTTCTAAGGATAATCAACACTGATAACAGAACTTGTGATTCAGCCAAAGTTAAGCACTTTTTAAGCTCCATTGATTTTCATGTGAACTCCTTTGGAAATCAATGGGACTTGAAAGTGCTTAAATTTGACTGGATTATGCCCAGAAATATTTTTAAAAGGAAGAAGTGTGAAAAATCACCAAACTGGCTTGCTTTATAATGTATCCATGAAAACCAATATACCTGTTTGTTTTTCAAAAGGGTACCGAACGCCCTTTCCCACACACTTGCTTGTTGAGTCTACTTGTCATTCTTTCTTTGATATTCATTTGTTTTAAAACCTTGTGCCCACAGTTGGATTAGTTATTGTAGTCAAGGAATAACCCCCAAAGTTCAAGTGCTGCTTTTGCAAACAAATAGCTATTGACTTTCATTAGCAGATCTGTGATGTTATCTAACCCCGCAAAGGCATTTGTGGTATGCCGTTTACATTGTATCTCCTGATTGTATAATCATTATTGATTTTCCTTGTGTGTAGTACCTATGTCAAACAACCTAATATATTTAAATGGTGATTATTTTAGCCATTTATCTATTATTAGATAAGATCAAAGGCAGTTAAACTCACTGCTGATTGCGATAAGATAGTTGGAGGGTACCATCCACCCAGAACTGCTTCTGTGCAAAAGCTCCATTCATTTCCTTGGGACTTTCCAAAGGAGCTTTGATTTTATTGTCTCTGTTTGGTTGACTGCCCTGGGAATATCGCTGCTGAAGGCAACATAAATAATAATAATAATAATAACAGGTATTTATATACTGCCTTTCTTGGTCTTTATTCAAGACTTTATTCAAGGCGGTTTACATAGGCAGGCCTTATTAAATCCCTTATTAAATAGGGATTTTTACAATTTTAAATAAGGTTCTTTCTTTCAAGAACGACTACATTCAAGGTGTTTCATTCCAATCTGGCTTCACATTCTGGCCTCCATCCTCCCACGCTCAGAGCAGATGGAATTGCTCGGCTTCAGCTTGTCAGCTGCTCCAAGGTCGCACGGTGCCGGTGGCCTCGAACTGGCGACCTTGTGGATGTTATCTTCAGGCAGACGGAGGCTCTACCCTCTAGACCAGACCTCCTGCATGTAAGTAAGTAAGTAAGTAAGTAAGTAAGTAAGTAAGTAAATAAATAAATAAATAAATAAATAAATAAATAATTTGCACACCCCATCAAACTAAATGGGAATTGAGAGCAGTGGCTTACACTGACTTAATCTAGACCCAGTGTGCATCTTCTGCATTTCAGGGTCCCCAACAGCTGGAAACTGGCAAATGTAAATCCTGAGATGGGCTGGAAAAAAGTATGGCTCTGACTAGGTCAAGACAAAAAACCAGGCTCCAGAATGTCTACTTAGCCTGGGCCATGCAGCGCTTCATACAGCCTGCTGCTCACAGGGGATAATGTGACCCCCTTATTTCCTTATGCGCCTGAAGAAGGTGCTAGTGCCTGAGCACAGATAGTTCAAAGTAGCTCATTAGGCTAACAGTGCGATCATAACCTATGCCGGAACAACCAGGCTGCAGTGGCCTGCAGTGGCTGTAACCTGAGCAGGTTAGGAGGCTGTTAGAGGTGACTTCAGGCTAAGGGGATATTTTGCCCCTTGTGTTACCCTGTGTAACACCCAGCAACCCCTATGGGGCTACTCAGATCTGTGCCAGATATTTAGCTGGCACAGATCTGAGCAGCCCAGTGTAATGCCGGGCTGGCCAGGAGAGAGTAGAGGATATGGCATGTGCTGTCACCACCTATCCCACCCCCTTCCAGACAGATCCTCAACCGGTTCCACCCTCCTTCCACCCTGAAATGCCCACTCCCCATTCCCGGAATGTTGTCCCACCACCCTCTCCCACCTTCTGCACTGCTTATTGCAACACTCACCTGTGCAGGACAGAACCTGACGCCAGGAATGTGCAAGCTATTGGTTTTAGAGGCAGGCTGCCTCTGATTGCCAGATGCAGGGTAGGGCACTGGGACACAGGTTGTGTCTGTTGTCTTGTGTGCTCCCTGGGTCATTTGGTGGGCCACTATGAGATACAGGAAGCTGGACTAGATGGGCCTATGGCCTGATCCAGCAGGGCTCTTCTTTTGTTCTTATGTTCTTAGGAGCCGGTGCATGTCATTGTGTGGAGAAACAAAGCTCCTGGAAGCTGGAGCCTGACATTCTGCTTTGTTCATCAAACAAGGGCAGGGGGACAGGCTCTTAGAATTTCAACCACGCCTAGCCAATCCTGACATGTCATGCTGCCTGCCAATGGTAGGGGCTGATGATGCACATCTCTATTTTCGTCCTCTAGCTGAAGTTGGATTTGGGGCCTAACCATAAAGGGTTGAATCATAAGATCTGCATGATGGAAGCACACTTCCCCACTCCTTCTTCACTCTAATAGCCCTCTGCACCCCTCCCACTCTAGAGGGCCAGAGGTCCCTCCAGAATGGAATTCTATGTACAGAGAGCTTTGGGGTTATAGGGAGAGCAGCAATTATCAGTTCCTCTCCCACTTGCATGAATGGAAGTGCCTTCTGTTTTCTGCAGAGGGAGTTAGGATACAACCCAGACAGTCCATGGTAGCTTTCTTGACTAGTCTTTACTGCAGACCATGAGCTTCCTGGTTCAAGCCCTGGGCTCCCTAATGTGCCCTTATAATATTTTGCACCATCGCTAGTGCCTATTGTACATAAAAGCACAGTTCATAGTTTTAATCATTATACTATCTGAGGCTTGTTGTGATTTCTGTTCTAAAGAATAAAATATGACAGATGGATGGGGGAAAGAACCCATTTGAGAAAAAAGGCGTCGGAGTTATGTAAATGTAATACAATTAGATGAATTGCTTCTCAAAGACCATGGGAAATCATTCTATATACTGCTCTTCTTGTTCCCTTACAAGTTCTTCTGAAGAAAACTCAGAATGGATTTAGAAAGCGCCATGATTTCCCAGAGGATATAATCACTGTTAATCCCATGAGTACCATTTCAACAGAATAACTCACCCCCAAGCAGCCAGTGGTTTCTTGGGCTAATCTCAGGAGTGGGGTAGTTATCATACTTTATTAGTGATCAAACAGTATTCCACTAAAACTACAGTAGGAAAGTAACTAATCTGATGCATTAATTTAATATAAAAGATAATACTTTTTCTATTTTGGAAACTTTCCTATTTGGAGTGGAATAATTTGATTATTATGTGTGCTTGAAGGCCACATTTTTCTGAGTGCAAAAACGGAACATAACGAGTAACTACTAATTAGGTCTTCACAAAATGATTGAAAACAGAGCTTTTAGAAGGCTGAGGTAGGAGTGTCTTACCATACTGAGTAGGTCTTTTGTTTTGTCGTGGTTCCCCAGAAACCCAGAGCACATGCTCCTGCCTCTCCAAAGGTAAGTACTACAATTAAAATCACCACCACAAAATAGTCAAATTTTGCATTTTAATGTCAAAATTTGACCCCTCCCAAATATGACATTTGAACTTCAGAACTGGTTCAGAATTGAAATTTAGCATCAAAACTTGAAATTCGCCTAGTTAAGAAATGAATGATTGATGTTAGTCAAACATTTTCAAATAATTTCTACTGCATATGAGCTGTCAGATAATGTCAAATGTTCACTGCTATACATCATATATTAATTGCTACTGCTTGCCACTTTTCAGATGCTGTCAAATACTAACCATAACTGCAGAATGTTCTGATACTAAATACTGATGCTGAATAACAAATATATGCCAATATTCACACCTCCTGAAAATATCTGCAGAATCTTCACTATCAAAAACCTTAGAGAAGAAATTTTGGGGTTACAGATTCACTTTTGTTCAGTTGCCTGTACAAATACAACTGTTCAGATTTTTCTGATTTAAAATAAACTTTCCTGGACAGAGGTTCATATATATATTTATGTGTCAAATCCAATAAAAGGCATTTTGCATCCATTAAGACAACATATGTATTTAGGGTTATAGTCGTTACTGCACAGAATATGATCAAAATGAAGAATAAGCTCACATCTTTCTTTTGAAATTGCTGCACACAAAGAAATTGGGTTATCAAGGAATTCTTTGTGGATTTGAAATGTGTTCTAAATATGCGAATTAAAATATTTTAAGTTTTGTGCAAATTGGATGATTCAGAAACTCCTTTCATCAAAGGTTCTAATTAATTTGGGTGGGCCATTGAAGGATGCAAGCTTTGTCATGTGAACACTATGCACTGTGGTAATGGGAGGGAGAAAAACATAAGGAAAATGTGCAACTTGGAGTGTATTTCAGTGCATCTGGTTAGAGATATGTGCCCCAAACTATCCTCCATTAATATTAATACCTGGGGTGCAATTTAAGGACAGGGCAGGGTCACATATACAAACCACATGCGACTTAAGACCACATGTGACTATTTCTCAGCAGTACTAATTTTTCTACCCAACTCATTGTTTCTTATATGGACTGGCCAATCGTAACGGCACCAGCGCTGGGTGCAGCAGAGCTAAAATGGCTACCGCCGCATCCAGCACCACCACTGGGGCCACCAGAGGTCTCCTCCGGGGAAAGGGACTTTCATCTCCTTTCCCCAGGGAAAGCCCCAAGCCCCGCAATGAGGCTTCTCAAGTCTTCCCAAGTCAGTTATTTTGTTGGCGCAGACTTGAGAACCTCTGCGTCGGGCTTTTCAGCCCAACACAGAGGATAAGATATTGCAGAGTAGGGCCTTCCCCCACCCCCACAAACCTTGCCACTGCCCAGAGCTCTTACATTGTTCTGGATGACGACTGTCTGGTGCTGGGCCCCACGCTGACTGGCACCAAGCCAGCGCCAGTGCTCCCTGCATGAAGGGTGCCATAAACATGCTTTATGGCACTTTTACAACACCCAGCACCTGCCGTACACTCTTACCACCAGTGCTGAAGAGCTCAGCATTGAACTCTCAAAAGCATTTGGATAGTCTTCAGACTGCTGTTTTCCTACTTATTTGTATTTTTTTTATGTTTGGATCAATGAGGCTGTGTGGACGCATATTTGAAAGATGTTTACTATAAGCCTCTTTAACCCCTGAATCTAGGGCACTGTTTCTCAACCAGTGGTATGTGTACCACCAGTGGTTCTTGAGGTGGTGTCTGGTTCACAGGACCCCTGGTCCCTTGCTGCCTGGCTGCAAAACCAGGAACACAACATTGGTAGGAGACTCGGCATGGTGGGTAAAGCTCCAAAGCATGCTTTTCCACGCTTGAAAAAAGCCCTTTCATCACCCTGTCTCTTACTGGTGTTTGTCATGTCGCATCTGGCTTCCCAAGCCAGAAGTAAATGGTGATGATGTCATTGCCAGTTAGTTCTGGTGTCACCTTGAATAAATGGACCATGTGAAGTGGTACGGTGGAACAAAAACACTAGGGGGAAGCAGGTTGCACATTTTAGATTGTATCCAAAGGAAGTTGGTCACGTTGGCATGACACCAGAAATGGCTCTGGTTTTCAGGGCACCATCCAAATTCCCAATAAGTGGAGCACATAGAACAGGACTTTTCTTGATGAACTAAAGGCAGAAGGGACACCCCTCCCTCCCTTCCCCCCCCCCCACACACACACCCCTTGCAGAAAATAAATCGTCATTAACCTTGGAAGAAACACAAATGTTTTGCTGCAAATTTAATATTACCACAATAACAATACAAAGCAGAAGAATAACAGAAGTGATTTGTTTGAACTAATCCAGGGGTGGTATTATCCATTTTTTCCAGCGTGAATCGAATGAGAACATTCACTCAGAAAGGATTATAGGTAACCTTATCCTTGTTTCGGCTTGAGTGAAAAGTTCACTTTTTGATTTGGACAATTTTCTAAATACATGTATAGATAATTAAAACAAAACGATGACTATTACACCATTAAGGCCAGAAAGAAAATCAAGAACAAACCTGAACTCAATCACTTTCGAAGAATTGTAGTAATGTTTGACCATCATCTGGGGAAGTTCATTTTTTTTAACAACTGCTTGCTGGAACGTCGTGCAAACGGTGTGATGTTTGAGGCCATTTTTAACTTGCTAGGAGAGTTTTGAATGTGATCCTCAGATTTGAAAAAGACAATGGATCTGAAATCCAGGAGCAAAATTATAATATTTCTTACAGATTCGAGGGATTCCTTGTCCACTCCGAAGCCCAACCAACCTATACTCTTTTCTTCATTTCTTTGCAGGTACAGTACAGCCATCTCAGAGTGGTAGTCCTTATTTTGTCTTTCTCTGCTTTACTTTGTCTGACTCTTTTGATGTAGGTGCTGTTTCTTTTGGTTCAATACTTTGAACCTGCCTTGCATGACAAAGCGGATGTCGGGGAAGTGAAAGAACAAAGAGCTTAGGACAGTGGCTTACAAATCATGTTCTTAGAATTTCTAGGGTTCCTTGGAGATTTATCGGTGTTGCTCAATGAGAAGATCAGTGATGGCAGAAAAGCTTCTTTGAGTTTGCCTGCCAAGAGAAGCCTCAATATATGCTGGTGCCTGTGCCAGAATATTCAAAAAGCACCCTATGGTGGTAAAAATATGATCATAAACTAAATAAATTTCACCTCACATGACCTGAGGGTAGAACTCATAGAGAACATCCTTGTGCAGCCAAGGGTTGCAGGGAAAGATCAGCAATGGTGGACATAGAAGGGTGAGGCAGCTCATCTCAGGCTGCAGATTTTGGAGTGTCGTTACAGTGTGCCTGAGAACACATGGATTGCAGGGAAAGATCCCACATGGTGGACAACTCAAAACATGCTGCGTGAGGTGGGCTGCTTCACCGTGCCTAAAGGAGGGGTTCTCTGTCCATGGTCCCATCCTTACTGAATTTCCCCTGCAGGTCAGAACTGCCTGTAAAGGCATGCTGGGTATGCTCTAGGACAGGGTTTCTCGTTCTTGTTTTTATTTTTGTCTTGTTTTTACTCATGGCCCATTCTGGACCTCAAATTCATCATACACCTGGTTGTTAAGTTGGGGTGGCCCCCTCAGAAATTTACTGTGTGGCCCCTCATGTTCCATTTTTTTTTCCATGTGGCTCCCTAGAAGCATAATTGACCTGCTGAAGACCATGGTTGACAACCTTCAGTCTCGAAAGACTATGGTATATGCCTACAGCACCCGGTATTCCCAGGCGGTCTCCCATCCAAGTACTAACCAGGCCTGACCCTGCTTAGCTTCCGAGATTAGAGGAGATCAGGCATCTGAGGACCATATTTCATCAGTTAATGATGGCTTTCCTCTGCATGCTAGCTTATTCCTGTGGCTCATGGAAATTATGAAGCCATCAAAAGGAACTGTCAGCTGTCCTTAATAGGAATTATTTGCCTAGGAGGAAATATCTAAAATGCTTAGTAAATAACACCACAGCAGTGGCATCACTAAGTTTTACATCACCTGGTGTGTCACCCCCACGAAAGACCTCCTCCCTTGCAGTGGGCAGGACAACACCCTGGGCAGTGGGCATGGTAATGCACCATTGTCCTACTGCACTGGTTTTTGGGCTATGACTTTTGTTAGAACAGAGATATTTCAACACAGTTTGTTTCATTGCATTCTGCATGAGATTACACATCAAATGATATATAACATTATGGTATTATTCAAAAGTACCAAAATTTTTAAAATTTTGGCCAGTAGTGGTGTCACACCCCCCCCCCCCGTGCATGTCACCGGTTGTGGCCCTCACCTCCAGCATTCCCCTAGTAATGCCACTGCACCACAGTTATATGTTACATGCTATCTCATAAGAAAGGCAGCTACTGAGGGGGGGTTTAAGGAAGAAGAGGAAGCATCACGTAAATGTTCTGGTAGGGAATTCCAGAACAGCAAGGAAGGCTTGACAAAGTATTTTTAAGTACTCCAATTTTACTGGATTATGGATCAGCCATCAAGTATCTGTGGAAGACTTCTTAGAAATATTGATGGAGGACAAATTAGAGATGAGGATAGTTTATTTTTACCTTTTATATCATGGGTTTTCACCAACCACGGTGGTGGAGCACAACAGCCTTCAAGCCCAAATGATATGCTCATTTTCATTGGCTGCCAGTCCTGTGAAAGTGACCTGAGGCTAGTTCCAGACATTTTAGAAAGCAGAGTTCCAGACAAGTGTAATTGTGCATAATACAGAATTCAATAAAAAGATAATATCAGGAATGAAGTAGACTAATCAATAGAACAGTATTGCAGGTGGGTATGAAATGAGAATGAATGGCTAAAGTGTTAGAAGTAGGAGGCATGGGAGGTGAATATTCCTTGCCTGAAGAATATGAGGGCAACTATGAACATCCTGCTAATGAAAAACAATGCCATTGGTCTGTTCTGCAGAGATGGCAACCAACTTCAAGGGACCTCAGTGCAGTCCATGGAGGTTTCCACTGCGCAGTCCAATGGAGGAAACCTCCATGGAGGTTTCCCCAACATAACTTGCTCTTACACATCTCAGCCACTTTCTCTCAAATGAGCCATGGGGACGGGGCTCTTTAGCCCTCTCGTCCGCTGTGTGGGCACCAATGTTCTTAGCTTGTGCACCTCAGCTGCCTGCCACTTCCACATAGAAGCCAAGCAAATGAATGAGAGTGATTGGAGTTTGTGGAAAAGAGCACCTCTTCATGAGGGACCACATTTGCAGTGTCTGTGCAGGCCAGTACAGCAACCTACAGCAGGAGGGCTGCCTTTTAGCAATTGTGTTCCACAAACTACTGTTAGTGCTGACAGTAGTGATGGTTGAACTATCCTTTCCCCCCTCCCCCTTTCAGTTCAGTTCAAAATTTGGCTTGGCAAACTATCTCCCTGGTTGATATTTCCCTGCCCCACATTAGAAAATAGTTCAGTTAATTTTGGCCCCAATTATGAGGAGTCCCTCATGATCCCAGCAACATGAATGGAGCATGTAAAGATTTGAACTCCTTTCTCCATTCCCAAGAACCCCCATAGTCCCATAAATTGGCTGCTTTAGCTGCTATAGTGACAATAGCTAGGAGGGGTGGGAGCAGATCTGTGAGGGATAGCAGGCCACCCCTGCTATAGATGTTTTCTGGCAAGACATCCCTGGCAAGACACCCCTGCTATAGATGTTTTCTGGCAAAACAATGTCCATTTTACTACTGGCTATCCTGTAAGAGAGGAATAGGATTAACTGAGGCTGGATCTGAAAGTTGATGCATGCGGTCTAGCTTTTACATAGGTCAAGCAGAGATTACTGGGAATCTCACCATGATCTTCAAGGAATACTTACAGATCAATGTTTAAATGCGGATATGAAAGCATCAATTGAATCCACTGAGACACTCTACAACACGGGCATCTGATGACAGCAAATTCCTGAACTTCCTGTACTTATACACCAAATAGGGCTACCATTTTTTTTCCTACTTGGTGCCTCTAACATTAACAGCTGCAACACAGGTAGACATTGGCAGGTGAAGCTTTTCCCATCTCTGAAATCCCATGCCAAGAAAATTGATGGCCTTACATCCCATTTGCTTTTTCCTTTGATCTCTTTAAGTATTCTTACCTTCAATATTTGTTCTAGGGCCTTACCTGCCATGGAAGATAAAGAGTATGTAGTTACTTGAACTGTTTTTATTTCCTCCTTGAACGTATGTACCATGTTAGCTATTCTTCAGACATCTGGTATCTCATAGAGTTGATTTATGAAACATCATTGCTAGTGGACTTGCTATTTCATTTTTTGTTTCTTTTAATATTCTTGGGAGCAGATTCTTCAATCACCTAGATTTAAATATGTTGTGAACTGCAAGGTTCAGACACATTCATTTCCATCAACCTTCTCTAATCCCATATCAACCAGATACTTTTTACTAGCAACATAAACAATATACTCACTGAGTATTTTGACCATTTGCAAATGTTGTTTAAGGCTGCATGGCTAAAGACGTTGCAGTAAATGCAAAGCTTCTTAGAGCACAGTGGGACCAAATTCCAAGTAAACATGCATAGACCAAACCCCTTACTGATTTTGGTGAACATCTAATTCAATTCCATTTTGGTGAAGTCTCAAATGCTTCCACTTATGCTCAGTGGCTTTGGTCCCTCTTCTCATAGTGCAAGCCATTTTGGGCACATGCAACCTCTGGGTTCTAGAAGTAGGCTACCTCAGAATGCCAGATGCAAGAGGGTGGCACCAGGATGCAGGAGCTCCAGGATGTGTGCTCCCTGAGTCATTTGGTGGGCCTCTGTGAGAATGCAGGAAACTGCCCTAGATGGGCCTTTGGCCTGATCCAGCAGGACTTTTCTTATATCCTTTTGTACTCTTCATGTCCCTAACAGTACTCCAGGAAGTCAGGAGCCATAACAAGAAATTGCATTCTAAACCAGTTGTTCCCAACCTTCAGTTGGGAGGCCTACCCGACCAGGGACCCATAGATGCCATTAGTACAGCACTTCTGGGTTTTGCCACTGCTGTCGCCAAATGTATGCAAATAAATTTACTCACATGCATTTGGTGGTGAGTATGGCAGTGGCTAAACCTGAAAATGCCATTCTAACAGTGTCTACTGGTTCCCCTGGTCAGATCACTATTCTCCTTAAGAGGATAAGCATCCCAACTAAAAATGTGCATGCCTGCTCTGGGGGGGGGGTCATGGCCCCCCAGCTTGGGAAACACTGATCTAAACAAAATCTGGAGAATTCTGATGCTTGTGGTCAAATCCTGCTATAGATCCTGGAGTCTATGCTGTCTCCTTGAATCTATAAGATATTTTGTCTTTTTTATTCAGTATAAAGACTAACAGCCCAATCATATTGGGGCATTTGGTGGGCCGCTATGAGACACAGGAAGCTGGACTAGATGGGCCTATGGCCTGATCCAGTGGGGCTGTTCTTATGTTCTTATATCTAAATCCCTGTGCAGCGATGCAGTAATGCTGGCAAGATTACCACTGTAACCCTTGGAGGATTTGGGGCTACTGGAGGTCTCCTAGGGGACATGAGTCCCCTTGTTCCAGTTTAAGCCCCATAGGTGAACTCAGACCTGTGCCAACTCAGGGCCCAATCCTATCCAACTTTCCAGCACCAGTGCAGCTGCAATGCAGCCCCAAGGCAAGGGAACGAATGTTCCTTTGCCTTGTGGAGGCCTCCATAACTATCCTCCCACCACAGAATGCAGTGCACACCCCATTGGCACAGCTACACCAGGGTTGAAAATTTGGATAGTATTTGGCCTTCAGTCTCTGGGGAAAGTTCACATTGATCCATGAAGGAGGAACAGGTCTGAAAAGGGGGTTAGTATTTGTTTTGCCAAATTCTAAGTCCAAGTTTCACCTAGAGAACCTATGTCCACTTTAAGCTAATTAGCTGCCCAACAATGGCCCTAGTTTTGCACTGCAGCACTGCTGGATCCCACCATGAAGGTAGCTTACCTGTTCAACCTACAGAGGTCCTCCTTTCTCCCCTCTCCTGCCAGCAGCCAAATCCTGTGAGGAGTGGTTAAAAGAACTTGGTATGTTTAGCCTGAACAAGAGAATAATAATGGGAGATAAGATAGCCATCTTCAAGTACCTGAAGGGCAGTTAACATGGAAGAAGGGAAGAAATTTGTGGCTCCTGAGGGCAGAACCAGAATCAATGAGTTGAGACTACAGGATAGTAGATTTAGAGCGCAATCCTAAACCCCCCTGTGCCAGCCCAGGAGTGTCACAAAAGTGCCATAAAGCACCTTCATGACTACTATGGAGTTGGCTAGGCCAGTGCAGAGTCTTTCATGAAAGTCCAAATATACAATGTCAACTGGATCACCTCTACCTGGAACAACAACATTAACTGGATCACACCACTGAATGTCTGTTGACACTCTCAAAGAATTCTAGAAAGTAAATGAGGCAGGACCTAACTTTGCAGAAACCATGCTGATTCTCCTTCAGCATGGCTTGTCCTTCTAAATGCTTTGAAATTTTATCTTTAATGGTACCTTTCACCAGTTGACCTGTCAACTAACTCTGTAGGTTCCTTTTCAGAGATCAGTATTACATTGACTACCTTTTAGTCTTTTGGCGCAGAGGCTGATTGAAAGGAAAAGTTACATCATTTAGTTACAAGGTCAGCAATATCATATTTGTGCTCCTTAACAATGCTTGGGTGAATGCCCTCAGGACCCAGTGATCTGTTAATTTTTAATTTGATAGTACAGTCTAGAACCTCTTCCTTTGTCACTTCTGTGTGACTCAGTTCTTCAGACTCCCACCCTAAGAAAGTCAGTTCAGGCATGGGAATCTACCCCATGTTTTTGGTAGCGAAAATAGATGCAAAGAATTTATTCAGTTTCTCTCCAGACTCCATAATCCCCTTTAAGCGTCTATCTTATTCTCTCATTATCTAATGGTCCAACCACCTCCCTGGCTGGTTTCCTGCTTTTGATATGTATAACTTTTGATATATAAAAACTTTCTTAGTTTGCCTTGATGGTTTTAGCCAAGCACTCATATTCTTCCTTCACATCCCTTATTGCCCGCATACATTTGTTTTGCTAGAGTTTATGTTCCTTTTTGTTTTCATCACTTGGGCAAAATATTCTGAAGGAAATTTTCACTGGAGTAACTGGTTCCTCTGGCAACTAGGGCCATGAAGCTTGATGTCATGCTCTGGAAGTGCCTGAACCAGAAGTGAAATCACCACCAGTTACTTCCAGGGAGCAGGCACTCGGAACAGTTGCCTGCCATTCTGTGGTCAACCGCTTTTTTTGGAGGAAAAAAGTGGTCCGCAGCTCAGAGTGACTTGTTACTTCTCTGAGTGCCTGTAGGGGGTGGGGTACAGGAGGAGGTACCTTGATACCCCTCAAGGCATAGTTCCTGGGCCTGTAGTCCCTAGCTCCCCCTTAGCTATACCATTTCCTTTTATAGCTTCCTTGACCACTTGTAAGGCACACTGGCATCCTCCTGGACCTAGGGGTGCCCTTCTTACTACATGGTATGCATCCTAGTTGAGCTTCTGTAACTCTGGTTTTAAATAATCTCCAGGCACTCTCCAGAGATTTGAACCTCTTGATTTACCATCCCATCTTCCCTTTTCTTAGTCCCTTCTTTTTTGAGAATCCCCTCTTTTGAAAACAATTTCAAAACTTTTGATATATCAAAACTTGCTTAGTTTGTCTTGATGTTTTTAGCCATCCACTCATATTCTTTCTCATTTTTGAGCATTCACTCTTTTGAAAACAATAATGTCTGTGTTGAACTTCCTTGGAAACTTTCCAGTTACATATATGTTGAACTGGAAATCACTGTGGTCACTCTTACCTATTGGTTCAATGCTGCTTACATCTTGCACTAGGTCATGGGCCCCACACAGGGCTAATTCTAGGGTCCATTCCTCTCATTGATTCCCAGGGCACAGTTCTTGGGCACAGTTGTTGAATATATGTAGGCATTTTCTCTCTGTCATGTTCTGAACCATTGATTTGCCTGGTGCAGTAATGCCCAAACTTTGTGCCAGAGCACACTTGTGTGCCAGGAGGGAGGTACTGGAGCAGGGGTCTCCAAACATTTTGGCCAGAGGACCGCATCAAATATGCGGCATGGTATGGAGGGCCAGAAAAAAAATTTAAATATAAAATTTAAATAAATAAATTAGAGATGGAACTTAGATGAGTGAATAAATGAATGAATGGGCTCATTCATTCAACTTTTCTGGCCCTCAGAACACCCTCCAGACACAACCAGAGCACAATTCTGGTCATGTTCAGTTGAGTGGGCCAGAGGCTTTCAGGGAACAAGAGGTTGGCTGTGGGCTGGAAAGAGGCTTGCTGCGGGCCGCATCTGGCCCCTGGGGTTTGGAGGGGTTTGGTGACCCCTGTACTAGAGCATAACAAGAAATAAATGAAGTAAAACCATTAATGTCTGCCTTGAGTCCAAAGTATGCACGCTCACGAGAGGCTAACATGATGTGCTGAGCAAACCCTGCCTCTTTCCAAGACAATTCTCATGAGCACCAGCAGTTCTACTCCATCTCTGCATTGGGTGGAATTGGATTGTTTAATGGTGTGGCAGAGAAGCAACAGTGTGACCTGCCCTCAGAGGAGGCAAGCCCAGAAGAGTGACTTAGGTACACAAAGGAGTGTACCTTAGGTTCAGTGGAGTAGCTAGAGGGGATGCAAAGCACTCAGTCTTGCAGGGAGCCTCACTGCGCACAAGGGGCCCCTCCTCCTCCCGTTTGGAGGTGTAAGCCCCTGTTTTGCTCCCATCACCTGGGTTGGTTCCTAAAGGGAAGGTCCACTTGCATGCTGCAATGAGGCTCCCTGCAAGACTTAGAGCCCTAGCCTATGCATGTCTACTCAGAAGTAAGTCCCATTAGGGAACAAGTGTTCCCATACTTTGAGGAGGCCTCTGTGACTGCCTCCCCAACACAGGAAGAAGTGCATACCTTATAGACACAGCAGCACCGGCATTGGAAAATTGGATAGGATTGGAACCATAGTGCTTTGCACCCCCTCTAGCTACGCTACTGAGTTAGTTCTAAGAAGGCAGAACTCTTACTTACAAACCCCAACAGGCAGAAATGGATCTTCCATTTTAACTCCCTCATTAAATTGAGATTAAATTGTGTTCAGGCTATGTAGCCCTGGTAAATCCACTTAGGCCTGGTCTACACATACTGCAGAATGAGGTGGTAAAATGCCAGGTGCTAGAATGGTCTGTACTAATTCAGGCTGCAGGTGAGCAGTGTCATCTTTGAAAGCTCCCCCTGCACAGATCTTTTTTTTTTTTTTTAAAAAAGCCATTTCTGCCCAACCTCGCATATAAGCAACAGGGAACAAATGTGAATACCTGTCAGCCGGGTAAAAATGGGTTAAACCTAGCTCCTCAGGGTTCTATTTTGGCCCACTGCTTACTGTGCTAGTTTTCTACCTGCAGGGAGCTTCAGAAAAGGAGGGAGCATTTTCCAAAATGGGATTTCCTGACCTGCACTCTGAAGGGGGATGATGATCATTCGTTACCAAGCCTGTGAGCGGCTCCTGGGCAGGCACAGAAGGTGGGGTTGGGGCTTTCTCTGGAGGCTGGCAGGCGCTCTGCTCTCCATGGCCGCGAGTGAACGGCAGGACGCCCGAAGCAGGTGATCAGGTGCTCTCTAGTGTTAAGAGAGCGATAAGAAAAGCGATCACTGGAGAAGGGGAAAGGAAGCGGGGGGGGCGGAGTTTTGCAAGCCCACGAGACCTCTGGGCTGAAAACCGGTGCTCTAAAGTGGAGGACTGAGGGCACAGTCCGAGGCATGTCTACTCAGAAGCAAGTTCCATTGCGTTCAATGGCTCTTACTCACAGGAAAGCGTGCAGAGGATTGCGGTCTGCTACTACTGCCTGGAAGCGCCCTGAGCTCAGCGGCTGCCAGGGCGGTGCTGCTCCCCCGCCCGCCTGAAAGGGTCCTCTCCCCTTTGCCAGCCCTGTCGAGCCGGCGGACGCCCAGCAGCTCCCCCTCCGCCCGCGGGAGACGCTCTTGTCTGCCACCCGCAGGCCTGCCTGGATGCGCGGGGGGGGGGGTGGATTCAGGGGGCCCCCGTCGAGGGATCGGACTGGAAGGGGGGTGGAGCTCAAATGGGGGGGGTGGGACTGGAGAGAGTCGCGTTGCCCTTGCTGGTCAAACTCACGCGCAGCGCCAACCTGAACTCCCCCCCGTGGACGAGAGGGGGCGCCCTCCCGACACTTGGGCTGCCGAGCGCCTCTTTCCCAGGGAAAAGTTTCCGGCGAGTTCCCCCCGCCTGTTCCTTTGCCTTCCAGAGCAGCCAGCAGTTTGATTTGGGGCTGGATTGGCTAGAATAGAGGGAGAAATAAGAGCCATTCAGCAACCACATCAAGATACCCCCCCTCCAGTTGCCTCCCCCGAGGCACACAAATCCTTGGGCTGTGAATCTGAGTCTACTTTTCCTGTACTACTTTTCCTTTTCCATTGTGACTTTAAAATCCATTCCTGACACATCCAGCCTTCTCCTATGGATAAAAAGCAGCAGTGGACCCGATCCAGCCTTGGGAGAGCCAGGGAACTTCATGAGCGAATTAACTTTTCTGCCCAACGCTGCATATACGCAACAGGGACCAAAAGTGTACACCTGTGGGCCAGGTAAAAATGGGTTAGGCTCAGGGTGACCGGGTACAATGGACGACAAAGTGCCTATTCCTTTAAACAATGTATAGAAGAGGGAATTTGGGCAGGTGCCGCTTTTAAAATCCTTCCATGGTGAGCTGCACATCCCAAAATTTAGTGATTCTCACACTTTCAGCACCAGGACCCACTTTTTAGAACGAGAATCTGTCAGGACCCACAGGAAGTAACGTCATGACCGGAAGTGACATCATCAAGCAGGAAAATTTTCACAATCCTAGGCTGCAATCCTATCGGCACTTATCCAGGAACAAGTCCCATTTACTAGCATTGTGAAAAGATTGTACATAGTGGCTTGTTCAAGTTCAGGGCTGTAACATTTCCCCAAGTGCAGTCACATTCCATGGTAGCATCAAGTCTAATACATTAAAAATTAAATATTGAAATGAATGGGGACCCACCTGAAATTGGCTCACGACCCACCTAGTGGGTCCCGACCCACGGTTTGAGTCAATAGACTCGTAGCATAGAATCTATACTATGGTTAAAGGTTTAGTATCTGGTCACTTAAGCTGATACTGAATTCTGTAATCCTATCCATATGAACTAAGGGCATAAGGCTAAAATCCTATCACACTCACCTGGGAGTCATCTCCATCGACTAGAATGGCGCTTACTTTTGAGTAGACATGCCTGGGCTTGGGCTGTCAGACCCACTGAAATCAGTGGGGTTTACTTCTGAGTAAACCTGCTCACGATGCAACTCCCTCTCATTGAAATAAAGGGAGTTTGAAAATGTTGAAAGACTGAGCACGGTCTGATCCTTCCCAGTTCCCCTTGCATCGCTTTCTGTTCTCTATTTATGAACAGGCGTCAGTCTGTCTTTAATTCAGAGTTCATATGACATCACGGTCAAAAAGCACACTGATTTGTGTGTGGGGGGGGGGGTAATGATTCTCAGTTATTTCCTTTCCACTTTCTAAATCTGGAATCCGTCAGCCTTTTTTTTTTCTTTTTACTTGAAAGAAAAGAAGAAAGGGATGAACCTTTCCTTGATTAAAGTGATCAAACACTCTGGACACGATCCAGGCAAAGTGAAGCACGTGTCACGTCCTTTTTGATTTAAATGGAAGACACGTGTGGACTCTGTCCTATTTAAATGCGTGGGAGTATTGAACGTTACTTAGATGGTGCCTGCCCATTATCTTTAAATTCCCCAGTTAGTTTTTCAGGTGACATCATCTTAAACGGATCTATCTACCTGACACATACTCGTGCATACTTTACCCGCGAGTAAGTCCCACTGTGTTTAATAGGGCTTACTCTCAAGTAAATGTGCATAGGATTGCAGCCTAGCAATCCAATCCAATGCATTTTATCTAGTAACCTCACTGAACACAGCGAGGCTCACTTTCCAGTAATGATGCGCTGTTATACTGGTGCTGCTGGGATGGGGGGGGGGGGAGAATGCGTTCTGAAAGAGAACCAAATTAGCTTCATAAGATAAAGAGGGCGTGTGAACACCTATGCAATGACAACTGAACCCAATTTTCCCCGACGTGAAAAGGCGAAACGAAACTAGGGGGCATTCTTCCAGTTGGGGGCAGGAGGCAGGTAGGGAGATAGTTTAAAGAAATGAAGAAGGGGGGGGGGAAATGAAACAGTTTAATGGGAGAACAGCACCCATCAGCCCCGATCCTATTTATTCCTATCCTTACTCGGAATTAAGTCCCCCCTGAGTTCGGTGAGATCCTTCTGGCATCCCCTAATCACCCTGATTACGACTAGGACAGACAAAAGGAACGCCTGCTTTGCACAGAGCCTGATTCATCGAAAGAATTCTCTCCTAGAAACTGTGACGGCCGCTGGGTGGCTTTTGAAAGGGAAGAGACCCATCGATCGAGGTTTCTCGTGATGGTAGCCAGGTAGAGCCTCCATGTTCAGAAGCAGCGCGGGTCTGCTGAGGGTGACTTCGGAGAGCTTCCTGAGACATCGGGCCTACTGGCTGCTGTTGGAATGCTAGGCGAAGGGTGCCATCCTGTGCACACGTACTTGGGAACCACTGAACTAGTTGGGATTCACTCCGGAGCAAACTTTCATTGAGTTGGGCTGCAGGTGGCCCTTGGGTCTGATCCTGCAGATCAGACCCTTTTTGTGTTCGTGTCAAGACTTATTTCTAAGCAAGAGCGATCCTCCGGACACTTACTGGGAGTAAGGTCCCTGGAGCTTGGTGGGATTCACGGGGTAAACCTAGCTGGAAGCAGGGTGGAGTAAGGCTGCTTTACTAACAGTGCAAACCTATGCCAATCCACTCAGAAGTAAGTCCCATTCTGTTCAATGCGGCGCCCCCCCCCCCAGGAAAGTGTATAAAAAGTATTGTAGCCCACTGTTTGAAAAGTAAGCTCCATTGGGCTCAGTGGAGCTAACTTCCGAGTAAGCACATTCAAAGCAGGCTTAGAGGTGGACTGTCAGTGATGCAATAAGAATAGGAGATGGACCCCAGCTCTGAGCAGGAACGTGGACAGGAGCACAAAAGGGACTCCAAAGATCCTTCGATATATTGGCTGTGGTTCGAAGAACCCTAAAACGATGTTTTCTTTATAGCACGACATAATTGTGCATGATTTCAAGATGGAAAGAGTAGTTTCAGCAGACTCCGAGGCTTAGTAAGGGCAGCAGGTCAGGTGGTTTCTCATTGGCTAGAGCCTGAAGCCTAGCACAGGAAAGAGCATTCAACCGCTAGCCGGGGAAAAGAGTGAAAACAGCAACACGCTGCAGAAGTTCTTCGTTGTTTTGCCCAACAGCTTCTCCTCCTGAGCAAGAGCAGTCTATCTGATCATCGAAGTCTTGGAATATCAACGAGCTTCACAAGAATTCGCAACTCGCCACCGTACTGGTTGAGGCGAGAGGACGGTATACAGACCAGGAGATGAAGAGTTGCGAATTCCTCTCAACAGCACGGGGGGGCCGAAATAGCCCTTCTCCTTTCATCAGAACCGTGTGTGAATCGTCTCCACCGTCACTTTCATCAGAGGGTCAGGTAGCAGCAGAGATCCTGCCAGGGGTCCTGATTCTGAACTCACTCCCCTTTGAAAACGAGGTGATTGGTTCAAACAGAACTCTGCAGATCTTCCAAGTAAGGTCACCGGTGGTCAACTTTGCTGTCTTGATGCTCTTAGAATTTTTCAAGTGCAGGTGACGTCAGTAGGCTTTGCCTTCTAAGAGCCCCAACACTCAAGCAAGATCCATCTCTCCAGACCGGTTTAACCCAGATAGACCCAGAGATGACCTTGGAAACACACCTCCACGGAATTTTCTTCCAAGAAAAACCTCTTTAGGTGTTATGTTCGTCCCCTTAAGGCACTTTTAATAGAATCCTGAACTGAACTGTGTTCCACTGAAATCAAAGGGACTGAGCATGCTGCTTCACACATGCATCTTAATCACGTGTACACTTAGGTTGCTTCTATCCACACTTGCCTGGGAGTAAGCCCCATTAAGTATAATGGGGTCGTGTCTGAATAGACACGTCTAGGATTGGGCAGCTAATTGCACACCTCCATATACAGCACATGATTCCTCTCCATGGTGATTGGCCTTTGAATCTGTGAGCTCACCCCACTGAAAAGGGGTTCGCTGATAAGGAAGTTAGATCCGTGGAGGCCCATTCACACATGCACATCATCAAGGCGTAAACGCTCTTGTAGGATCTAGCGTCTCACCTCTGGGAATGAGCTATCACAGAAATCACTCCCGATGCCGCGTCATTTCACACATCTGGATGTGAGTGCACGTGTGAAACAGCCTCTGACTGCCGAGTAAGCGTGCGCAGACTGAGCTCGTCGGGATCCCGACGTGAGACTTCGGGGAGAGACTCCAGTCCACCCAGGAGCAATGGACGAGGCAGAGGAGCTGGAATGTAGACCAACTGGGCCCAGGTGCTTTCCACATCATTGTATTGGCTTAAGACACGACTGAGTTGTCCCATCGACGACGTGATGTATTGATCGACTTTGCACGGTTGTTGTGAAGGTGACTGAGCTCTTGTTATATAGAACTCTTGGGAACAGCACATCGTACGGTATGAAACGAGACAAGGCTGAGGGTGTCTCCTCTCTGTTTCAAACCATACAGAGGAGCATCTACTGTACATCTTTGGGATTGGAACACACCATTTTGAAAGGGACCAGAGCAAACTAATTTTGATCTCCTGGCTATGTATTTATTTATTAGCCATCTTGGATCTATCCAAGAGAAGGCCTTTGAACCTTGCTCAGAATTTTGTCCTCCCAGGTGAAGCTCTTTGTGTTCCTGGATCACCACCATCACCCCGCATGTCGACCTTGCTTGTCGTATTCCCAATTGCAGGTCGAGCCTACATAGTTTTACTGGGCAATAAGTGCCATTCCGTCTCCAAAGCAGGGACATTCGCTGCGCAATCCTGAGTAGGGTGGTTGAGAGATCAGACCCTCTCTTATCAGTAGGGCTTACCCACGAGTGCAGCCTCCTGTTTATTCTTGAGTTGCCCACCAGTGTATAGCCTGGCGCACTTAACACTTCGATTAAACAAGTGATTTGGGCTTAAGGCCCCATCTCCTTGTTTGGGAGGTGGGGTGTAATAACCCCCCTAAAACTTCGTGTGAATGAACGGGGTGGTGGATCGGATGTGGCTGACGTGCCCCCCCCCCCAAGTCAGCCGGGCAATTCAGACAAGAGGAGAGGCCGCAGGATCTCCCTGGGACAAGAAGCGGAACGGATGGGGAGGGGAAGAGAGCCGTGCCTCCTGCTTCTTCCCAGCCCGTCTCCAAATCCCCCTGGACAAAAAGCATTCCTGCTATCAAGAAGACGAGCCGTGAATCAATTACCGACATGCCTCTTTCAGCGTGACTTCTGGGGAACACTCGGGCTGGGTGATCCGGCGCCTTTTATGCATCTCTCCTCCCCGGCAAAGGCATCCCTCCACAAATTAGGTAGCGGGCATGAGCCTCACTCTGGCTCTCCCTGGAGCAAAGCATCTGGGAGGACACGATCCGGCGACACTTTTCCTAGGCTGGTCCCAGCTGTGGTCACACACAGAAGGAGTGTGTGTTTCAAGGAGGCTGGCTTCCCAGTGAGTGCACTTACAGCCCAATCCTAGGCGCGTCTATTCAGAAGTAAGTTCCCATTAGAGTCAGTGGGGATCACTCTCAGGAAAGTGTGAATAGGATTGGGCTGGTAGGTTTGTATCCTTAAATCCCACTGACTCCAACGACAGTAAGTTAGGTAAGGCTTTCCGGTGAATTCAATGGGATTTTTAAAAAGTGTCCTTAACATAGTATGGGTGGCACCCTAAATTAGGTTCACACAGTCCCTTGGATCGCTTCAAAGGGGGGATTATTCAAAGAGTCAGCCCCAGAGAATAAAGCTGCAATCCCACCCACATTTACCAGGGAGTAAGCCACATTGACTACAGTGGGGCACTTCTGAGTAGACATGCATAGGATTGGGCTCTAAGTGGTTTGGGAGAAAGGAGCTTCAAATGCCATCCGGGGTCCCCAGGTTCTCTCTCTCTCTCTCTCTCTCTCTCTCTCTCTCTCTCTCTCTCTCCACACCTTATCGAGGATTCCTCTCTCTTGGCTACTGGCTACCCAGAACAGGGGAAAAGTTGGTATTCAGCTAAATCGGAGGTGAATTAGCTGAGCAAGGGGCAAAATCTTCCACCAATAAAGAAATATTCAACCAGGATCCGCCTAGAAACCGCCAAGCGTCTACTCAGACGTTTTGATATCCCTCATCTATTATCGATAATAAGCGCACGTAAGACAGCCCGGCAGTGCAAGGACGGCGCAGGATACGCGAGGAGGAGGATTTTTTGAAGAAGTAATAGGGAGACAGGAAAATAAACACCCTTCTGTCCAGCAGGCAGAAGAATCAGCCATTCAGGAGAATCCCAAAGGCAGGAAGAGAGGGAAAGAGAGCGATGCACCTCTTAGTAGTAGAAGACCAACTCCAGGGGAGATCATCGCTGCCTCCCAGACAGACAAGGACACCCCCCCCCCATTTAGAGCGCTTCTGTGGAGCCAAATTAGGAAGGCTCTTCTATGTGGCGGGCATAATAAATGCTCGCTCCTGGACATGCGTGTGACAGCAATGAGGTGTTGCTTGTTTTGAAGCCATACAAAAATTATGCATATGGGCCCAAAAGCAAGGGCTCCTCTTTTGAAATGGTAATGCTCCATTCATTAATCACTTATTGGAAAACTCGCCGCTCTTTCTTCGCCCCCGCTTCCCATCACTGTAGGGAAAGCAAACGGTGGAAGGACTGGGGAAAGGGCTGGGCTTCCATCTGATCTGTGGCTCTGAGGTGGGCTTTTCTTCGTATTTTTGGGTAAATCCACGCCCCAGGATTCACTGACACCCCACGTATTGGCCTCCCCTGATCCCGGGCTCCGTCCCGGAAACGAGTGCGGTGTAACTATTTGGTGCAAGTTACTGGAAAGCAAATCCTTCCGAGATCTACGAGGCTTGCTTCTGAGTCCACAAGAGCTCTCTATGCAGAAGAAGCCATGCCCTGGATCTCTCTCGTTAGAATCAATGGGCATGTGCCCGGGTTCGATTGCGTTTAGTCTGCTTCCAATTGCAACAGTGGTTAAGTGGAGGGTGGGGGGGTGGTAGAACAGACAACCCTTTACTGCCAGGAGTGATCCTCTTCGCTGATACAAAGTTGGGCCTGATGAATACAGGGGGAGAAATTAGTTCTGCCCCCCGACTAAGTATTTCTTCTAGGCTCCGATGATGATGATGATGATGATTAATAGTTAATAATAATAAATGATAATGAATCGTGGCAACCACGTCTCTTCGCTCATCCAATTTGACTGGGAGGAAAGGCATCACGGAGGGCTTGATGACGATCTAATTAATTTGGCCGTCCCAAGTTGCCTGCTGCTGCGAGAATAAGGGGGGGTCGTGTGTTTAGGGGGGCGATGGTGGCGTGTACCAAAGACAGGCGAGTTGGCACCTTCAGCCGAAAGGTTTTCATCTTCGGGGTAGATGAAATCAGGTCCTGCTGATTTCAGGTCCTGCTGATTTCCTCGTGAAACGCCTTCTCTGTTAGTGGTAGGAGACCATCCATGCGATTTCACCCCAAACCACTCGGATCTCGAACTAGTGACGAGTTGCCATTACAGCGTCAATGGGAACGCGCGCTCCAGCCAGCTGTCGGCGTGGGCACCTCCACCCACGCCCGGACGTGGACTTTCTTTCTTTAGGTGCGCCCCATCGCCGTCTCTTGGGGGTGCAAACAGGATTCCCTCTCTGCTGCCTCGCTGGAGGCCAGGGACTGAAGGGGTTTGCCAGGCCAATTTCCCTTCGTCTGCGCGTAAAGGCGAGGAGCGCCTCTGCACTGGACCTGGGGAGGGACCCGCTCTCTAGTAGCTGGATTGCCTCCCCCCCTCCCCGTCTCAGCGGTCTCTTCCCTAACCCCAAAGAGTCTGAGTTCGATTTACTCCCAGTTGTGACTTAAGAGCCTCCACGCTTGTAGAGTCTCCCTTCCACCTTTACACCCTCATTTCGCCTGCCTGATGGCAGGACACACCATGTCCTGTCCTTAAAAGCCGATTCAGCTACACCGCTCCATGCGCTTCCCCAAGCCCCTTCCTTGGCTTCCGTTCGCTGCCTGCAAGAAGACAGCCCAGCCGCTGATGCTTTGCCTGCACCCAGCACTGTGATCTTAATATATTTAAAATAAAATGTTGAAATGAATGGGGAGGGTCCCACTTTAAATTGGCTTGCGACCCACCTATTGGGTCCCGACCCACAGTTTGAGAAACACTGCAAGGAATGCGATTATGACTGCTACTTTACATCCCGCAGCTCAGGTTCAGGGCCCCGGGGTTGCAAACCCGTGAGGGGGAGATTCTGAAATGCGAGTTTGAGTGTCAGAAGAATACGGGGCAACGCGCGCCCAGCAAAGCCTGCAGGCGAGCAGAGGAGGAGCGGAGGGCTCTTTGCCTGTCAAAGCAGCCCTTTTAAGGGATGGATTGCTACACGGGCGCTCGGGTGGAATCCGAGCAAGTGGGAAGCAGAAGGGAAAGTATTGAATTATTGAGGCTGCAACCCTATGCATGCTTTCCTGGGGGTCAGTCCCATGGAACTCAATGGGACTTCTGAGTAGACAGGCATAGGCTTGGTCTGCTTTCCTGGGAGCCAGCCGCACTGAACTCAATGGACTTACTTCTGAGCAGACATGCATAGGATTGGGCTGTAAATAAGAACATAAGAAGTCCGGACGTATATCCGGATTGCGCTCCTCATTCCAAGGGTGTGTGTGAGTGAGTGAGAGAGAGAGAGAGAGAGAGAGAGAGAGAGAGAGATTATAACCACATAATCCCACCCACTCCCATTCTTCCAGATCCACTCGGAGAAATAAAACCTGCAAGTTCATCCCCCCTCCCGCGCAAAAAAAAGTCGACGATTCTAAGAAACGGGTTGGCACCAGCAAAAAAAAAAATGTGTGGGTGGGAGCATGTTCGAGCAATTAATTGAGAATCAATTAAAACGTGTTCTAATGATACAAGAGGACTACAAACAACACTTCTTCCCACCACCAGAAACAAGACTGAGATCTCTCTGCATGAATTTTTTTCTTTAATTCTCTTCGCCCCAGCAGGAATGAATGAATGAATGAATGAATGAATGAATACAAGGCCATAAAGCCCTCTTTCTCGTCCTGGATGTTGTTTCTGTGGTTTCCACTAATCTCTACGGAGCTCTTGCAACCGGATCCTAAGCAGGTTTCCTGAACCTGCAGCCCGATTTTCTGCACATCTACTTGGGAGTGGGTTCCACCCCTAAGGCCGTGACCCTCTGCGCAGGGAAGATGGTCCCCACCGGATGATTCGGGCTTTACCACTTCCGAGTTACAAGGGTTCGACGGTCTGCCCACCCCCGTGTGATCGCAGCCCGCGGAGCGTGTCCCACGCGGTTCTCTCGCCCCCGCGTTTCCCTCGAAAGTGAGAGCCCAATCCTATGCCTATCTACTCAGAAGTAAATTCCATTGTAGTCAATGGGGCTTACTCCCAGGAAAGTGTGGATAGGATTGTAGCCTTTGAGCCCGATCCTATGCATGTCTACTCAGAAGTAAGACCCATTGTAGTCAACGGGGCTTACTGCTAGATAAGTATGGCTAGGATTGCAGCCTTGGTCCTATGGCATTCAGCGGGGATCCCCCACCCTCCCCACTTCCAGTCCATCAGAATGCAGACGTGCCGCGGAAGTTCCTTCCAGACTCTTCAGGCTGGCTGGTCCGAAGTGGGAAGGAGACACGCACGTCAGTTGTCAGCCTCGTGCCCGCGGGGACCCCGCTGGAGCCCTGGTGGTCTTCCTGCCCTCCCCCCCCCCCCGGCCTCCTCCGTGGACAGCTCTGGAACTACGTGACGCTATATAACCTCCTGTGCTGGGAAGAGCGGAATGCGCTTCGCCCCTCGACGTCAGGCCAGTTGCAGCCGCGGCGGCGCGTCCCCGGGCCCTGCCTCCAGCGCGGCGCGGCGCGGCGCGCGCTCTGCCCCTGCCTCCAGGCGCCGAAGAGGCAGGCTGCGGGGCGGCCCCTCCGCTCCAGCCCCGCCCCTCCGTTCCTTGCCAGCTCGGTGCAGGAGGATGCCGGGCGAGGGGCGTCTCCTGCTGCTGCTGCTCTCCTCCTTCCCGCCTTGACGGACAGCCCGCCTCGCCAATGTCCCTGGGAAACTGCCTCGCACTCCAACTCCTCGCCGCCTCGCGCAGCTCCCTATGCCTGCTGCTGCTGCTGCTGCTCCCAAATCCGAGGCTGGGACGCAGGCGCCGGGGGGAGAGCTTCGCCTGCTTGCGAGCGCTGGAGCGAGGCGGGGGAGGAGGAGGCAGAGCTGGGCAGCGCGGTGCCGGCCGAGGCAGACCTTTCCTCCCGGTCTCTGCGCTCTGCCTGCGTAAGGAGGCGCCTCCTCCTGCTGCTCTTCCGCGCGCCCCTCTCGCCCAGATGCCTTCCTCCTCCTCCTCCTCCTCTTCCTGCTGCTGCAGCCGCAGCAGCGGCTGACTTCTGTGCTGGGAAGGAGCAGGCGCGCGGGCTGGCTGGCTGGCGGGCGGGCGGGCGCGCGCTCCCGGGCGAGCAGCTCTGCCTCTGCCTGCTCCCGGCTCTCCTTTTGGCTCGCGCTCCTCCTGCCTATGGAGGGGACGCTGTGAGCTCCTCGGCGGCGGGAGCGCCCGGCAGCAGCGGCTCAGCTCTCAGCCCAGGCCCCCTCCTCGCTCCTGCCCGCTCCCTCGCCCGCCCTCCGGCCAGCCATGTCCTACCCTCAGGGCTACCTCTATCAGCCCCCGGGCTCGCTGGCGCTCTACTCCTGCCCGGCTTACGGGGCGTCGGCGCTGGCGGCGCCCAGGAGCGAGGAGCTGGCCAGGTCGTCCTCGGGCTCGGCGTTCAGCCCCTACCCCGGATCGGCGGCGTTCACAGCCCAGGCGGCGGCCACCGGCTTCAGCAGCCCGCTCCAGTACTCCACAGACCCGGCCACGGGATTCCCCTCCTACATGGTGGGTAACTGACCAGCCAGGAGCGAACCACCCGCCTGGGCGCCAGCCTCCTCCTCCTCCATCCTCTTCATCCTCATCTTCCTCCTCATCCATCGCTCCCCCCTCGCACCTCCGAGGCGGGCTGGGCTGGGGGTCCTTGTGGAAACAACCCGCCCAACACTGGGCACCGCGCAGGCGGGAAGGAAGGGCAGTTGGCTTTCTTTCTTTCTTTCTTTCTTTCTTTCTTTCTTTCTTTCTTTCTTTCTTTCTTTCTTTCTTTCTTTCTTTCCCTCTCACACTTTTTCTTCGCCTCTCTTCCCTCCCCCCCTCTCCGTCGTACTGTGCAACTGACAGCGGGGGGGGGGGGGGTCGGCTTCCTCCGAATTGAACCCGGTGTCCCAAACTCCAGGGGCTTGCTCTCAGGAGCAGCCGTTTGGGAAGGATCCCCACCTCCTCGCCGCGCCTGGAAAGCGTGTCCGCGCTGGCGAGGGTCCCTATTCTGCAGCGACTGCACACCGGTGCAAGGCTTAAAGGCAGCAGGCTGCAATCCTATCCACGCTTCCCTAGGAGTAAGCCCCATTGACTAGAATGGAACTTGTTTCTGAGTAGTCGCGCCTAGGGTTGGACTGTAAATCGGTCCTGGGAAAGTGGGGCAAAGGGTTCGTTTTGTTTCAGCGCACAAGAGATATCAGATGGACCGCCTTTGACTGGAGTATTCCCTCTCTCTCCCCCCCTCCCTTTTCTCCCAGCCCGGCGATCTTTATTTAGGATAATGGGAGCCGATCTCAAACGCTCCTCTGTTTGACTTTCTCGTGGCGGAAGAAAAGCAGGCGCAAGTTGCCAAGCCGTATTGTTGGCGATGGGGGGGGAAGGGCTATTAAGAACATCAGGTTAAATTTGGAGCTCTGGGTCGCTTCATTTCCAAGACTGGCTCTGAAAGTTATCAAGTTGCTGAACTATTTTTTTTTTTTTACTCCCACTCTCCACACCCTTGTATTATGCAGACTTTAAATCAGCGCAATTTAAACGTTTAAAGGGCGAATTAAAATGCTAATTATATCGCATTTGACCAATTCGAGACGGTGCATATCTTCTGGTTTGCAAATTGGATTTGCAATGCATTAGCGAAGTGAATTGCTAAGTGGGGGGCTTTGTTGTCTCTCTCCTTTTTTTTCTCCCCCTGTAGCAAGAGACGAAATATCCTTGCAACCAGGCGAAGAAATGAAGGAGGAGGGGAAAAGTGGAAAGATATTAAGAAACTACCTGTAGGGCCTTTGGAGGGGAAAACTTAAAAAAAAAAGTCTGCATTGAATTGCGATAAATTGCAAAGAGTAAAAGACAAAGGCTGCAATCCTATCCATGCTTTCCTGGGAGTAAGCTCCTTTGAGTCTAATGGGACTTGCTTCTGAGTAGGCAGGCATGGACTGGGCTCTAAGGCTACAATCCTAACCACACTTACCTAGGAGTAAGCCCCATTGACTCTAATGGGACTTACTTCTAAATAGACATGCATAGGATTGGGCTCAAAAATGTCAGCAGTTTCCGGGGGGGGGGGGAGGGATGTAGATTTAAATTAGACTTTTTAAATGTAGCTTTACAAGACAGGGAGATAAAGATTTTATTGCTGAAATAATTGTTCCTTAGTGAACGGCAGCATACAAAGGGATGATCACTGCTCTTTTCTTGACTTGGGGCTAATCACTAGCAGAGCCACTAAATGACTGCCCTGTTGCTTTTTTTTTTTTAAAATTCTTGGTAGAGCTCTCCTTATGATGCCCACACGACGGGTATGAGCGGAGCCATCAGCTACCACCCCTATGGCAGCCCAGCCTACCCTTACCAGCTGAACGACCCGGCTTATCGGAAGAACGCCACGCGGGACGCCACGGCCACGCTGAAGGCCTGGCTGCAGGAGCACCGCAAGAACCCCTACCCGACCAAAGGCGAGAAGATCATGCTGGCCATCATCACCAAGATGACCCTCACGCAGGTCTCCACCTGGTTCGCCAACGCCCGGCGGAGGCTCAAGAAGGAGAACAAGATGACCTGGGCGCCCCGCAACAAGAGCGAGGACGAGGATGAGGACTTGGAGGGGGACGGAGGTGGGATCCGGGGCAAGGAGGACACGTCGGACAAAGTGCGCGACAGCAACGAGACGTCTGCGGAGGATGAAGGTGAGCGAATCTCAGTGGAACAGGGAGAGGCGTGGGCCTGCAGTCCATCGGGCCTCCCGATTGCTGCCTCCCTGTGCCTGCAGTCCTTCTTAAGCAAAGTTTTTCTGGTGCAAGTTCAGTGGGGCTCACTCCCGGGTCAGGGTATCTGTAAGATGGGCCTCTCCCTGACCGGACTGCATTGCAGGGACTGTCCCACGTTCGTCCCCAAGTTCCTACTTGCTTTCTCTACGATACTCAGGGGAGGAGCGCCTTAATTCCGAAGGTGTCATGGGTGTGCCATGGAAGACTTAGAGCCCAAGCCCAGGCATGTCTACTCAGAAGTAAGTCCCATTATAGTCAATGGGGCTTACTCCTAGGTAAGTGTGCAAACAACAACAACAACAACAGTATTTATATACCGCTTTTCAACAAAAAGTTCACAAAGCGGTTACAGAGAAAATCATAAATCTAATGGCTCCCTGTCCCAAAAGGGCTCACAATCTAAAACGTTGCAACACCAGCAGTCAGCCACTAGAAAAGACACTGCTGGGGGTGAGGTGGGCCAATTACTCTCCCCCTGCTAAATAAAAGAGGAGCACCCACTTGAAAAAGTGCCTCTTAACCAGTTAGCAGGGGGTAAGGATTGCAGCCCCAGTTTCCAGCGGGGCCACGCTGCTCACCGCTAGAAGCCTATTAGTTTCCAATGATTTAATAATGACCCTGGTCGTGCGTTCCAACCGCATCGTCTACATTGTCCCGGGAATCCTGACAACAGCCCTGGCGAGGAGGCCAATAACAATAGCAGAGGAAGGGTGGGAGGCCAGTGTCTCTCCCAAGGCCACCTAAGTGAGTTTGTGACTGAGCAGAGTGAGTCCCGGTCCTGCGAGGAGCAAGCCACGAGACCCACCTCCTACAGCAGTGGGAGGCCAAAGGCCCACGGGTTTGGAAAGTGTTCAGTTGCGAGACCTCAAGAAAGAGGGTTCCGTTGCAAGACGCGGAGAAAGGGAATCCCTTCACGCAGGCCTGTTGCTCAGAACTTGTGTGTGTGTGTGTTGTGCAGAGACTGGACGCTGTGGGGGAGGGTGGGGGGACTGACAAGGGCTTGCGTGTGTTGGAATGCTAATCGGAGATCAAAGAACGGGAGCTTTTGTGGGGTGGAGGGAGGGTCTGGGGGCGCCCCACTGCCTGGTTTCCTTGACGGTTTCCCCGGTTTCCCGTTGCAGGGATCAGCCTGCAGGTGGACTCTCTCACCGATCACTCTTGCTCGGCCGAATCGGACGGCGAGAAGGTCCCTTGCAGGGCGGGAGACCCGCTCTGCGAGTCCGGCTCGGAGTGCAAAGACAAATACGAGGAGGAGGACGAGGACGAGGTGGAGGAGGACGACGACGACGACGAGGAGGAGGAGGTGGACAGAGGCCTGCAGGCGAAGCCCGTCACCTCCTCGCCTCTCACCGGGGTGGAAGCCCCTCTGCTGGGCCACCCCCACGGGGAGGACTCGGCCAGGAACGCTCACAAGGCCGCTTTGGACGCCCGCATCCCCCCGTCGGCGGCCCCCACGCAGGCCAGCAAGCCCAAGCTCTGGTCTCTGGCGGAGATCGCCACGTCGGACCTTAAGCACCCCCCGCACCAGCACCACCAGCACCACCCCCCGCACCACCACGGCCTGGGCCAGAGCTGCCAGCCGGCCGCCTCGCCGTCCTCCACGCCGCACAACGCCGCCTACTCGCCCTCCTCCCTCCTGGGCAGGCACATCTACTACACGTCGCCTTTTTACGGCAACTACACGAACTACGGGAACTTCAACGCCCTCCAGGGCCAGGGCATCCTGCGGTACAACTCGGCCGCCGCCGCCGCCCTGGCTTCCGGCGAGGGACTCGGGCAGGCGGCCTTAGCTGGCGGCGGAGGCGCCTCTGCGCTCAAGCAGGGCTCGGAGAACTCTGGGAAGCCGCTCGCCAGCCACCTCGACCCGCACTACAAGGTCTCCAGCTCGGACTCCAAGAAAGGTAGGCGGGGGCGGGGGTGGCCCTTGACTTCCTGGGGAGAGAAGAAGGGCCGGGAGGGCCAGCCAGGGGGTTTAGGCTGCAGTCCTATCCACACTTACCAGGGAGTAAGCCCCATTGATTCTAATGGGACTTGTGTCTGAGTAGACATGCATGGGATTGGGCTCTTAGGCTGCAGTTGTATCCACACTTACCTGGGAGTAAGCCCTATTGACTCTAATGGGACTTACTTCTGAGTAGACATGCCTAGGATTGGGCTTTTCTGTCCACAGAAAATCCTATCCACACTTTCCTGGGAGTAAGCCTCATTTAACACTATGGGACTTCTGAGTTGACATGTAGAGAATTGTGCTCTTAGGGTCCAATCCCAGCCATGTCAACTTAGAAGTAAATCCCACTGTAGTCAATGGGGCTTACTCCCGGGAAAGTGTGGATAAGACTGTACCCTTAGCAATAGCACGATTCCTTGGGGGGGGGGGGCGAAGGAGAGACACAACCGCGGCTGGCCACACCAGAGTCCGTCGCGGGAAAAGGCTGGGGGAGGAGGGGATGTTGGCCTCTGACAACCGCGCGATCCAGAGGCACTCGGGCAGGCGCAGCTGGGCTGCCGCTTCCAGCCCCGGAGATTCCAAGGCGATCTTTTGAATAGCAGCCCGTCTATTCCACCGTGGGCAGCGCTGCAGCGCCTCTGTTTGAAGGCTGCAGGGGAAACCATCGGATTCACCTCCTAATTAATTAATGTGCTTAAGGACGGGAAGTAAAGAAACACACAGGTGTAATTAAAAGGATGCTTCTTTAAAAATCTAAGTCGTGGACACTTGGGCTGGAAAAAAAAAAAAAAGCAACCTGCAATATTTTAAGTCAGTCCAATCGTTTTGTGTTTCGTTGGTTTATTAAAAATTATTTTTGCTTTTACATCTGGTGAATATCAATATAGCTCTCCTTTAGTATTCCTGAGTAAACAAGGAAGCGTCGTTTCTGGGGGGGGGGGGATAAAATAACATGTGCAATTGGCCTAAACAATGCCTCACAAGATCTTGACAACTTGCTCCTAAGAGTAACTGACAGCCCAATCTTATCCATGTCTTACTCAGAAGTAAGTCTCACCGAGTTCAGTAAGTGTGCATAGGATTGCAGACTGTTTTCTGTGGGATTTTTTTTTTAAAGTAATTGTGTTTAAGATTGCAGCCTTAAGTGCATACCTTCCCCCAAAATCTTTTTGTTTTGCTCTAGAAAATTAATACAAGCCACCTTATCTTAAAAATAAATAATTGAGGCTGCAATCCTATCCACACTTTCCTGGGAGTAAGCTCCATTGACTATAATGGAACTTATTTCTGGGTTGACAGATATAGGATTGGGCTCTAAGATCCCTGGTTCCCAAATGAACACCCCCTTCCCTCCAGCCCTCAATCAGTTGAGAAATACTGACTCAGGGAAAGGGCTTCCAAGAGGGGCTGGGGGTTTTGTTCGAGTGGGAGCTGGGCCATGCCCAGAGTGTATAATCTAGTTAGCCAGCTGTGTCCTGTGACTAACTGACGCTTCTATTTTGACAGACCCCACTGAAGTGTGCACAGTAGGAGTACAACCATACCTATAGAAGTGCAATCACACAGCAACCAGGCAAGTAAGTGAGACTAGACTACTTTCTTTCTGTTCTCTTTTTTGCTGCCGTTTTTTCCCTTTAAAAAAAATTATTTGGTTACACTGCTTAGCAAGATCTTTTGGCATCAGCTTCAAGACATATTGCTCAGCCTGTAAACTTGCTTAATGTTAATTTCCTGCTTCATTACCAGAGAGCGTCATTACAAAGAAGAGCCTATTGCATTTTTACCTTTTTTTTTTTTTTTTGGTCCTTTTCAATCCTTTCCCCATCAAATTCTCATCAAATTAAAAAAAAAAAGCCCAAAACCTGTATTTTGAGTAAATATGTAAATGGCAGTGTTTGCTGATAATTACCTTGCAAGTGAATTTTGTCTCCAGTTTAAGGGCACAATCTAGTAGGAAGTTCTCCTACACTAGCCCCACTGAAATGAAAAGGAGAACATTTATTCACATTTGGAATTCAGTCAGATTTCCTCTAATCGTCTCACTCTACTGCTTGAAATGTAGAAAAGCCTACTAAATAAATAGACCCAAGAATGTCTTATTACAGTGTATATTTTTCACAATTAATATAGAGCCCAAATAAGAAGGAAGTTTTCTGCACTGGTCCAGTGTGACCCCCCCCCCCAATTGAAATGAATAGCAGGTCTCATTCATTTCAATGGAGCATGTGCAGAGGACAGTTATATTAACATTCAGTTTTAAGAATTGTGCATCAAAATAAGAAGTAATTTTATTTGGCAATGTATATGTATACATTTCAAGTAGCAGACAATAAGGTGGATTCTGGCTGCATTCAAAAAACAACAAAATTGGTGAATTGCCCATTTTCCCCTTTATTTTCAAATAGCTGCCATGGTTAAGATTTTTTTTTTAAAAAAGTATATTGTGGCCAAGTATTTTCTACCCTCTTGAAAAAATAAAAACCTTAATCCTTCTATGGTGTTAAGGAAGAAAAAAGCATTTCAGCTTGCCTTCAGTTTCTAAACATTCAGCATGTAACTCAAGGATTGTGGATGATCTGGTGTTTTCCTTGGTCCACAGGTAGGTGTCACAATTGCTTTGAGAAAAGTCAACAAGCCATCATCTCTCCCCAAGCTAATCTATCTATATCTATATCTCTAACAAAACTCTAAATCCGGATCACATCTTGTGCCACTGTATAAAGAAGACCACAGAGCACTATTAAATCTACAGACTCTCTCTAATTATTAAACCAGAACTTTGTTGGACATTATGTGAATTTGCTGGTATAGTCTAGTTTCTCCAATGTATGTGTGACTTTGAAGAAGAAAAAAAAAAGCTGTTTTTTCTCAGGATATCTTGAATTGATCACTTCATTGCCACGGTATATATATCTATCTATATATATATTCTGTAGGTGTGATAGGATTTATTGTACAAACTCTTTGTAAAAGATGCATACAGTAGCGATTAATTAAAGAAACCGTGACTGAAGAACTTGAGTACTTACAAAGTGAAAACAAATTTGATATTTATTTTTGTAATGATATAAGAGCTTCTAGTAATTTATGCAAGTTGTATTGCAATGGAATCCCAACTCTTTTGTAAATAAATTATGCCTGGTTTTTATTTGAGACATTGATGGTTATACAATCCCTCATTGTTTAACAAGAATTCTTTACTAATTTATATCTTTAATTGTAAATAAAAACGGATTAGTCTAAAATAAGATGGTGGCGTTTTTATTCATGAGATTTATAAAATCATACTTTATAAATTATAAAATATATATGTATGGCAATTTATAAAATATGATCACGGCAACAACAGCTTAAGATGGCTCCTTTAATGTTTAGAATGTAAGCAAAATGATTTATTAAACTGTGCTGAACATATTTGTGGACAATGAAAACCTTTAGAGTTCATCTTGTGGTTTAGAATACATGCAATTTATTTTTTGCAGCTATTGTACATGTTGTTTTTAGAGCTACATTCTTCATTCAAAATGCCATCTTAGCTTACAACTTAAAGAAGTATGCATATTTGATTTTTATCAATATCTTCAAAAGCCCTGGAACTACCTTCCCTCCAAATCAAATAAGCATTCAAAATACTCCCACCCCTTTTAAAATCCTTTTCATTCTCCTTTTTGGATGTACTGCTCTATCCATAATGCGGTAATCACCTAAGAGATCCACCTTCGGCTCATAAAATAGCTAAACAATCGCTGCAATTTTTTCCCCAGCAAATAATGAGAATTCCCATATAATATAATTTCAATAAAGAGACAAACAACCATTTATTTTCTTCCCCAAAGATAAATTGAGTGAATATAACTTACGGTTATGAAACAAGAATAATAGCTTCTTAGATTGCCCTTTAATCAATCATACACTTATTTTTCAAGAGGCTCATCTATTTTATTCCATGATTAATAATGTTCTAGCGTGAGAGCATTATTAGATCCCAGCAGGGGAGATCCTGGATGCTTTTAGCTGCTTTGGAATGGTCAGTTGGGGTTCATTACGAGCTGATATTGAACAATTTATAAAATCTTGTCTAAACATCTGCCAGCTCAGATAGGCCGATGTGTCTGAAGATTGGAAATTGCTGGACCAGTTGATATTGACAAACGGGGCTCTCTCCAGTGGCTTTTTGTTCACTGAAAATTAGTGGCCTCTTGCTCAGGGGCTTGTTAGAAAGGGCATTTGAAAGTGATCTTAGATACTTCAGGCTTCAGCCTGGGGAATGTTAACTGGATAAAGAGTGGGGTGTGTGTGTGTGTGTGTGTGTGTGCCTGTGTGTGTGTGTGTGTGTGTGTGTGTATATATATATATATATTTGTGTGTGCCTATCTGGGCAGGTAATTGCAGGAATGTTGGAAATCCTTTATTTGATTTAAAATGTATTTGCCTAATACTTATACAATTATTGCCATTTAGTTATTTGATTTTTCTCTGTAAACCGCTTTGTGAACTTTTAGTTGAGAAGCGGTATATAAATACTGTTAATAATAGTTAATAATAGTATTGTTATCATCATGCCCTTGGCATGCAGAGCAGCCTAAACCAAAAGACAGATCTCTGCCCTCTCTTTGACTAAGATCTCTTTGACAAAGGGGAGATTTGCTTATTTTTTTAATCAGAAACACACACACACACACACACACACACACACACACACACACACACTTCTAAGGTTGCAATCCAAGCAGTACATATCTATGCAAGTCTACTCAGAAGTCTCCTTGAGTGCCATGAGACATGCTCCAATGTAGTAAGTATGGTATTGTAACCTTAGGTTGCAATCCTATACCTGGGAGTAAGCCCTATTCAACTCAATGGGCCTTACTTCTGAGTAGACATACATACACTGTTGGCCACTTAGGCTGAATTTTTCCTGTTGGTATGAATATAACTGATTTCTAAGTCAATACACTTAGGATGGGTCAATAATTGGGGCAATTTTTTAAATCAAGTCAGGCCTAATTCATGATCTTTGGAACGACTATTCCTGAGCCACTCAAAAATTACTGATCAAATGTATCTTGTGCTGTAATAGCACAGAAACATGTATACAAGAACTGAGATAAGTTTGTGAATCGTATTGATACACCTTCAATAAAATCTGTGTTTTTTTCCCTCTTATTAAATGAACATATTGCCTCCCACCGGCAAAATCCTTTAGGGTGACATTGTCCAATGCAAAAATTTACCAAATCCGTTCAGTGGATAGCTCTCCTGTGTAAGCTGCCCCTGAAAGGAATGGAAGCTGCACATGAGTCCAGAGTCTTGCATTTCAGTCTTTGGGAGGTTTACGGTAGAGACCTTGTGACATTCTTGCACTGCTGCTCCCATACATTTCAATGGGGAGTAAGCAAGTGAACTTCCCAGGGGTTTGCTGCTGTTTTCATCCCAGATGGTAACACAGATTCAATGAATGGTTCTGCAAGGTGTGTCTTTGGTGTGTGTGTGTGTGTGTGTGTGTGTGTGTGTGATTGATATACATCTCTCAGATTATATATGTTCCATTTATATAGTGAGATTATTCTGGTCAGGAAAATGATGACATTATTTGTGTTTAGGTGATGTTTGAATAGAAGCTTCGATACTACAGATCTACTCTCTTCTTTCTCTCTTTCATCCCCCCCCCCCACTTGTGCTATCCCAGGTTCTCTGCTGGTAAAGTGTACATCTCAGTTGGTTTTATTTTTAATTCTCTCCCCCCCCCCCCTTAAATCCATTCTGTGGCAGAGATTAGGAATGCTAACGACTCGCCTTTGATGTTTATACGCCCAAAGAATTATCTCAGATTTCCATAATTTACTCACCCCTTGCTAGAATTTAGACCTGGGATTTCTTTTTCTGGAAGGGAAATTCGAAAAGACTTTGGGCAGCTGGCTTTGAAACATACCCTATTTGCCTGTCAGATCCAACGGGTTTGCTATAATCTCCTTTTGCGAGCGAGCGAGAGCGAGAGCTGATTACCCATCTAGAATGGACGCTCTCCCCCCCACCCCCGCCCCACACACCCCCAATGATTTGGAAAATCAACCCATCTTCTGAGATCGCAATCAATCCAGAAGTGCTCTCCAGCACATAATGGGAGCGATTTCCCCAATACACCAGGGATCGTTCCGCCAGGAGCGCTCCTCCGTCTAGTCACCGCTGAAATGACTGGGAAGCGGAGCAGGACGCGGGCATTCTCCTGCGCAGGGGCGTTCATTGCAGTGGAGATCCGGCGCCTTGGGTTGGCCTGGTCTCCCGCCCGGGTCTCGTTCCTTGGCTTGCGCAGGAGAACTGCCCGCTGGATCTCAGTCTATAAATTAAGATACTGGACTAAACTAATAATCAAAACGGAAAGAAAGAAAGAAAGAAGGGATGGCAGTGGAAACATTAGCTTGAAGCAGTTGGAGCTCACGTTTGGGCATGTAAAGCTTTTTGTTTTTCTGAAGACATTTGTTTTAGATGATGCTGATGATGCTGATAAATGCAGTCGTTCTGCCAGAGAGGCTAGTTGTGGGGATTCCAACCTTCCTCTTTCCTGCCCCGATCCCCAGCCCACCTCCTCCTCCTCCTTTCTAAAGCTCCTCGGTCTCCAGTGTTGCAGGGCTTGTCCGGGACCAACCCCCGAGCCAGCCTACTTCCCGCCCCAGTTGGACAGTTCCCGCTTCAGCGAAATGCGAGCGATCCTGTCCGCTGGCGTGTTCTCTCCCTGCTCCCGCAGATGGGTGCAAACTGGGCTGGCGGTTGTCCAATAAGGGGGCTGAGGGGTCGTCGTCCCGTTTCCCCCCCCCCCCCGGCCGCGCAGGCTCCTTCTTTCCACCCGGCAGGGCCCCTTCTAGTGTCAACATTTGTTCGCGATCAAAGAGGTTGTTTCTGAGAAGGTGCAGGAGGAACTTGCTCCACCTTTGTTTGTGTGCAGTGAGACGTCGAAGGGGGGGGGGCGAACTGGGAAGCGCATTGCAGATCGTGCCCTTCACTTGCCTCTCTCTTCCCCTCCCCAGATTTGTTGCTGTTTGTTTGTTTGTTTGTTTGTTTGTTTGTTTGTTTGTTGTGGTTGTTTGGAAAGGGAGTTGGGGGGAAACTCCCTTTAGCTCCAGGGAAACTGCTAACTGACAGCCCAATCCTATGCATGTCTACTCAAAAGTAAGTCCCACCGTAAGTCCCACCTGGGGCTTACTCCCAGGAGAGTGCGTTTAGGATGACAGCCTCGTTCTTTGTAATGGGCATCAGGCAGAGACCGGTTGCCTCTGCGTGGGCTTGCCAGCTGCTGGCGAGTGGGGGCGGGGCACTGCACCCCTGGGGCCTCTCGCGCAGAACGCAGGCCCGAAGCGATCCAACAAACCGATCGCTTCCCCTAGGAAGCATTCTCACTCCCTTACTGGGGAATAATGCTGCAGTCCTGTCCAACTCTCCAGCACTGATGCAGCTGCAACACAGGCCTAAGGTAACAAACATTCCCTTCCCTTGAGGAAGCCTCCCTGACTGTTCCCCACCCCTCACCGCAGGAAGCGGCTCACGCCCAGTTGGCACGGTTGCTTCAGCACTGGGAAGTTGGATAGGATTGGGCTCTGAGTCCCATGGCACTCACTGGAGGCAGTGTGTGTTTACTCGGAAGTAAGTCCCGCCGAGCTCCGAATGGGTCTAGGAGCCCAAGCCTATGCATGTCTACTCAGAAGTAAATCCCACTGTAACCATTGCAGCCAATGGGGATTACTTCCAGGTAATGTGCATAGGATTGCAGCCTAATAAAGATACTTGCTTGGGAAGAAGCTGCACTGAACTTAGTGAGATTTATTTCCGAGGAAAAAATAGCACACAGGGTCCAGATGCACAAGGACTTAACTTGGGCTCTACCACTGGCAAGGAAAACCTGATCGATTGTTTAGTCTTCAAAGTGTATCGACGCCGGCTTCAGGCATTCGAGGATTGAAACATGTGCTTGAGCAAGTGCGGCGATAAAACAGCAGGGGATTGAATCAGGTGTGGAGTCCCCGTTTCTCAGGTGTATTTACCGCAGAGAAAGCCACCAGTCTTTCCACTTATGGGGTGGAGGTGGGGGCTAACCTGGAGTGAAAGGGAATTTGAGAGGGGCGGGAGAGATCAGGCCCGTTCCGGGGTGGGGGGTGGTGGAAGCCCCTAAATGTATCCTTAAAAGTCACAGCTGAGTTAGAAAAGTGAAGCTGAGATGCCATTAAATTGATGCAAAGCTTTATAGACACTGGCGAAAAGAACTGGGAGCCCAGTCCTATCCACACTTTTCTGGGAGTAAGGCCTATTGAATGCAATGGGACTTACTTCTGAGTAGATAAGCATAGGATTGTACTCTAAGGCTGCTATTTCATGCACACTGACGAGGGAGTAAGTCCCACGGAACTCACTGGGACTTGCTTCTGAGTAAATAAGCACACGATTGGATTAGATACCTTCTGGAATATCCACCTTCTTTTAGAGGCGTCTTCTAGATCAGTGGGTAGTTTACATGAACAACAACCTACCACCGTACCTGCATGGGGGGGGGGATAGAAAAAATGTAAGTTTAAAAAGTCAGGTCTCCCCCCTAAAGAATTGAAAAAAAGAAGAAAAGCTGCATCTGATTAGATAAAATAACCTACGCACTACAAAACACACACACACACACGCACGCACAGGTACAAAATCGTGCCATGAAACATTTCTCAACCCAATTGGTGCTTGCAGATGGCAAGTGTGGGCCTTCCTTGGTCTTCATGGCTGGTCCTGGGTTTGTTGTGGAATTTGACATTGTAAGGCTTTTGCATCAGTGCCAATGCAGACGGAAAGAAGTTTCCCCAAGAGGAAGCGTGAGGACAAGCCTGCGATGTTTGCTCCCCTAAACACTTTCGTCCTTCTAAGGCGACGCTACGTCCACTGGGTGAGTTGACGCTGGCTCACTGCATCCGAACACTTGGCTTTAACTCAAGCCCTGGGCTCGCAGATCTGCCCCATTCAAATCTATGGGAGTTTTGTCACCCATCTAAATAGGACATCGAATGGGACACAGGGAAGTAGAGGCTGTGTGTCCTTGAGTTTCTCCTTCTGTTTCGCCCTATGAGATATTCTTTACCTGAGCACTAGTTACCCAGGGTGGCCAGCTGGATCACTGAACTCTGATCTCCACCGCAGCCTTCTTCTTCTCCCCTAAGATGAATTCCACACTCTTTAATCCAATTGGGGGGGGGGGAGCTGCTTGTGTACGAAAAACAAGCAAGAGTCGTCTTCCCCCCCAAACCCTAGCCTTCCTGGTTTAAAAGAGAAATTTCCTACGAAACGTGGCGGTTGATCCCATTTTTTACAAGGTCTAAAGCAGGGACAGAGAATCGACTCTTTCCAAAGATACTTGATCGTGTTAAATGAGGCGGTTGTAAAACGACGACTTCGCTGGTGGCTGACCGCCCAGTCCTAGGCTTGTCTACTCAGTAAGTCCCATTAGTGCCAATGGGGGTCACTCCCAAGAAGTGCGGGTGGGTTCGGGCTGTAAAATGTCACCCAAATTCCGAATGTTATCTGCTTTCCTATTTTCAGGGGCACCCAAGTGAAAATTCATCTATGGAGAGATCCTTGAGCGACATGGAGGTTCCATTCTTTTCAATGACTGGGGATATTTCCAAGGGGGAAAAAAAGTGGTTTAAGATCCGGTTGACAGGCGACATTTTTTTTTTTAAAGGAAATAGCCATATGTGCATTAGCGGGGAGAAGGAACTGACATTTCATTGTGTAGAACATCCGATCAATTATTAATCGTTAGCGTCAACAATGGGGTTATAATTACTTTCGGTTACTTAAAGGCATATTTATTTATTTTCCCTCTCCCTCTCTCTGATCTGGTAATTAGCTAATCCTCTTGTGTAATGGATTCCGAGGTGATTTCATTGGGATGTCAGCGTTGTCCTCAGTCCCCTCCCTTTCTCCTCCTGGCAGGCCCTTCCGGCTGCTTGGTGTGGCGGCAGCCCTATCTTCTCTAACTTCCTCCCCCCCACCACAAACTCACGCCCCAGGTTCCTCCTCGAGCTTTTCTTTCTTACTTAAACAGCAGCACAACGGATCGCAGCTGGAAAAGGGGGGGAAGCTGCTACAGACATAGGAAAACAGCCCATGTGACTCTCTTCTTTCTTCTCTTCCCTCCCCCCCCCCCAAAAAAAAAAAAAAAAAAATCAAGCATATTTTCAGATCCTGAACCTCCTCTTTCGGGAAGTTCGAGCTGAGTCGTCTGCGAACTAGTTGCCACAGGATGCAAAACACCAGAGACGCGGGTCATCGTACCTGTTAGAATAGGTTCTCTTGGGGGAGGGCCAATACCAAAGGGGCGGGTCCGTGACAGTAAGACCGCAGCCCGAAGTGTGTATACTGGGGAGTGAATCCCTCTCCCCCTACCCGAAGCTGTGGGATCACCCCTGAGCGAGCTGAAGCTCAGAGTTAAAAATTAAAAGAAGAGTCACTGGGCAAACGCTTCTGATTTCACGTTGGCTTTTGTGATTTGCTTTTTTCCGGAGGGGGAAAAAGTGAAGAGGAGAGTTAAAGAGGGGGGGGGGGAAGTGTGTGTGTGTGTGTGTGTGTGTGTGTGTGTGTGTGTGTGAGAGAGAGAGAGAGAGAGAGAGAGACGTTACCTTGAAAATAACCCAGACATTTCTCAATATTTTTTTCTAGGAATTATAAACAGGAGAAAACCTGGGGGGGGGGGGGAATCTAGTTTCCCAGTTCGTTGAACCTTTCTCCAAGAGAGGAGGCGTCCCAGGCCTCAGTGATGAACGAATCAAAGGGTGGGTGGGTGTTGGGGGGGGGGGAGAGGAACCTCTTCCTGGAACAAACGCGCTGAGACCTTGGGGAGTTGATCTTGTCTTCATTCGGATCCATCCACTACTTTTTTTTTTCTAATGCATTTAAGAAAACGTACTGAGCTGTTAAAATATATTGACGATGGAATGGGAAGGGGGAAAGCAGCGCCTTTTCAAAGCATTTATTGTCTTTATTTCTTTTTAACCCGCAATTACATCGATGGCATCGTTCAGTTTCGACTGGGCACAGTACCAAGTGGTGCATGACTCTGAACTGAGAGGATGCCAAGGTGTGTCTGTATTTATGCGGATGCCAACGCTCTCCTCCTCCTCCTCCTCCTCCTCTTCTTCTTCTTCTTTTGAAAGAAAGGGCTTTGTGCCTTTGGCATGCACGCCTAGAACACGGAGCCCTTTCCTTGTTCAGGACAGCAATCACACAGTGTCTGGAACTCGAGATCAGGTAAAATGTAGGAGTTGGTGGAAGGAGAACAAAAGCAAAAAACAATAGGGTGCTGGGAAACAGTGAGGGGGCGGAAATCCCTGCTCTCTAGTCTAACAGCACAATCCTATGCACTAAACTCCACTGTGTTCAGGAAAGTGTGCATAGGATTGTAGTAGCCTCAAGGGCGTTCAGAGTCTGCACCGAGGGGAGGTCTGCCCTGTTTAAATCAACAGGACCTCCTTCCACATCGTGTGCTGAGGTCAAGATGGTGGTGGTCCCGCAGTTGAACTGGGTCGAGCACGGGGCAGTTTTCGATAAGTCACTACTGCTCACAGTGCTTTGCGCACGGGATTTATTTTTTACTGACTATATTTTCAACCACGTGTCGTCGCAGCGAGTGCCACGACACTGTACAGTTTTAGGTACAGGGCCGGATAGGAAGGAAGGAGGGAAGTGTGGTGTTAAAAGATCTTAAAAGAAATTCTTGATATTTATGTGCCATATAGATGTTAAATATTATATATTTTAATATATTAAATAAATACTGGGCAGCTGAGATATTCTTCGTCCCCTTTCTCCCCCCCCCCCGCGTTTCCAAAGGGCGAGAGGCGGCAGCACAGCAGAGGGCCTTGCTAGTCGTCGTCCCCCATTCATTCCGCCCGACAGCTCTGCCACGCCGCCTCCCTCCCCGCGCCTGCACCAATGAATGCCGCTCTTTCAGCGGGGTACGTTTTAATTTGTCACATCAAGGCCATAAAAGGCAGCAATATATACTTAAGCAGTTAACGTCGTAATAACAGGTTCAAAAGGAGCAATTAAAGTGGCACGTCTGATTTCCAACCCCCCCGCGGCATTTCCGCATCAACTCGACTGCCTCCAACTTCTCCCCATTGTGGGCTCGGCTCCGACCCGGAGAGTTTGACGGGCAACTCTTGGCGAGGGGGAGGTCTGCCCTGCAGCTGAAGCGAGGGAGAGCTCAGGAGAACTCGCAGCCCTCTTCGCCTCCCAGAACAGGCCTGACAACGCAGTATTCACATCAAAAACCTAGCCTTTCCTGGAAGGGTGGGGGTAGGGTGATCAGATGTCCTCTTTTTCCAGGACATGTCCTCTTTTTTAACCTCGTGTCCTGGGAAAGAATTTAAATGTCCTCCTTTTCCCCCCCAAGAGCAGGCCCCTGCAGGCAGCACATAGCCTTCTTGTAACTAAAAAATTATATGTAATATACGTATGTAATAATATATTACATATATATTACCTATATTATAATATGTAATTATATGTAATAAATTATATGTAATATAGTTTTAAATTTAATGGTATGTAGTATAGGGTTTAAATTAACCACACAAAATCAACACAAGAGGGTTTTTAGCTTTTTATTTTGCCATGGCCTACATTTTTCTTGGATGTCCTACATTTTGGGGTGCCTGGTCCTCTTTTGTGGTTATGACATTTGGTCACCCTGGGTGGGGGTTAGCCTTCTTCTTGGGCCAATGCATGCGTTGTTCAATGCCAAACCTGTATTTGTATTTGCCAAACTGCAGAACAGAACGTCATTCATTCAGTCCACACGCACCAGCGAGCTCCCTTTCCCCAGTGCCATTGAAATGAATGGGGACCTGTTTACACCACAGACTTCCAACACTCTGCGCTGACGTCCAATCGGCTTGGGAATCCAATCGTTTGCTTCCCTGAGAGTCAGCCCCATCGAACATCCTGGGACTCACATCTTTGGGCTCATGTGGGACTTATAGGACTGTGCTGTAATAGCCATCCCCTCTCACCTGAGTACTGTCGTTGGGGTAGTGGGAAGGGATTCCCCAACAGGCTTCAAGTCCGGGGACTTTAAGACCCATTTCTGCCCAGCCCACAGGTGTACATATTTGATCCCTGTTTGATGCGTATCTGCAACGTTGGGCAGAAATGATCTGGGGAGGGGGTGGAAATGGGGATGCCACGCTAGATCAGCTGGGACCAAACCAGTTACTAAGCTGAGAGCGCAGATTTGCAGGGTAATGTGAAGCATATTTAAATTCCGCAGCTCTCCTCCGCCGGGAGAAGCGTAAAGGTACACTGAAACCGAAGGGACGTGCAAGCCGATTGCTACCGACACAGCCAAGGGCGCGCACAAGCACTCAAGCGCACTGGCATCGCAGATAAGGCATCGGCAAGGGACGCGTTCCAGAAGGACCTCCCTTGGACATCGGTCCAGCTGGATGGAAGCTGCATCGCGCCGTCAGGCAGACACTGGTCTCTCAAGCCACCACGTTTGCGCAGGCGCGCCTGAGACCCTTCCTTTGAATGCCCCCTACGGGCTGTTGTCATGCGCCTTGAGCGTCAACTGGAGAAAGCGCTGCCCCACAAAGCATCGACTTGGAGGACCTGGAGATCCAAAGCCCCAGGAAGGAGCCCACCTGGACAGACTTCAGACGGATTTGTTACTGTTTGCCAAGGCGAGAGAGGGGTGATGGAGCAGGGTGACCAGATGTCATAACTGGAAAAGAGGACCGGGCACCCCAAAATGTGGGACATCCAAGAAAAATGGAGAACGTGACAAAATTAAAACTAAAACGCATGTACAGGTGTGCGTCACTTAACAACGGGGATACGTTCTCTTATCCTCATTGTTATGCGATTAGGTCATTAAGAGAACACTCCACCCAATCTAGTGCCTTTGTTGTGTAAACAGAAACTCCCAGTCAGACACTTACTGGCTGCAGGTTGCCTCTTCTTTGCATTAAGAGCCTCTCTGTTGGGTAAACAGACACTATGGGAGACCCAATTGCCTCATTAAGAACCTCCTGCTTGTGCTTTGACCACCGGCATATATGTGGCCCATTGTTATGTCGCCTGTCATTATGTGGTCCGTTGTTAAGCAGTGCATGCCTGTATACTGATTCCATATGGTTAATGTAAACACTATATTACTTGTTATTGAATTTTAAACTGTAATACATACAATTATCACATATAATTTATTAATTATAAGAAGGTTATGTGCTGCCTGCACAGGCCAGCTCACCGGGGAAAGGAGGACAATTCAGTTCTTTTCCAGGACACCAGGCTGAAAAAGAGGACATGTCCTGGAAAAAGAGGATAACCAGGAAGGAGAAAGTGTTGCCTGCATGGGCCTGTTAAAGAAGCTGCTTCCCTTGGTTGGTAGAGTGGAGGAGAGTTTCTCTCATTAGTCTTAACAATGCGGCCCATTAGCCAGGCCAGCCTTTCAGATCTTCTCTCTCCCTGGCTCCTTTTTTTCCTGCATGCACATTACATTTCAGTCATGCTTTGCAGCAGAACACGATATCCCCCAAAGAACCCAAAGAGGAGAAAGGAGGGGGGAGAGAGAGAGGAAGGAGGAGAGGGGGAAGGAAAAAAAAAAAACACAAACCCTGACAGCAACCATTAGTTAAGAAAACCCCTTGCACAAGAGTATCAGCACTAATTAAGATTCTGTTTAGCAGCCCTGGCTGGAATGTTAATGTTAGCTGGGAAGGAGGGAGGAGGGACCCTGCCCCTGCTTCTGAAGAGGAATGCTGGGGTTGGGTGATAACATCTCTCGCTTGTGTCCAAGGTCTGCCCAAGCCTGTTAGAAAGTCATTATCTCAAATTACTCCTGTACTTCATTCTCTCTCTCTCTCTCTCTCTCTCTCTCTCCAGGGTTTGGGCCTGAGCTTGGCTCCCTTGGCGTTGCAGCCAGGCCTGGAGCCTGGCAAAAGCCAATACTCTCCAAGGGGGATGGAGGCTGAATCACACTACTCTCTCTGTCTTGGAAGGCTTGATCTGTCCCAGCGCTCTTGGACAAATTTAGCACTGAATTGCTGCAGCACCCGATTAGGATCTCTCTGCTGGCATCTCAGAACAACAATCCCTAGGGGCTTTGCTGACCCTTTTGAAGTTCTTTCCTCTTTTGCTTACACAGAAGTTGACATGATTGAGTCAGGGGTTTACAAGGTGAATTGAGTCAGCTCCCAACACTCAACAAAGGGGAAGGGGGGGATACCCTATGTTTCCCTACTGTTCATTTAGATCTAGAAGACTCACCTTGGTTGGAGTGGTCAGAAAGGTGTAAAACATGTGTCCGGGACATCCAGATGGGTCATGCCACACAGTACTCTTTACTGCAAAAATCCCTGCACGTAGAAAAGTTACATGTCAGGAAGAAGGGTTCTAGCCCTGAATCCTTCTTGACATGCTAATTTTCCATATCAAGTGAATTTGCTTTGCATGCAGGAATATTTAGTCATATGAGTCCCACCCACAGTCTGAAGTGGTGCAGCCCAGTCATATGTCACATCTATAAGAATCAGGCCTTTGTCTGACACCAAATGCATAAGTACTGAGGTCATGATGCAGCTAAGTAAAAGACGTTTCACAACCTTGCTTTCAAATGAGACAGTTAAACACACGTTTGAAGGCAAGGGTGCTAAACTTTGACTGGATCTATGTCCTGAAGCTCTGTTCCAGACAGGTAAAAATTAGGACTCCCTTTCCAGCTTATATGACTTTTTATGGTTCTGGAGTTTTTTCCAGTTTGCATTAATAATTCACCAATCTTGCCAAGGATGGTCTCTGTACAGACAATGACAAAACAGAATAAAACAGCGATAAGCACAATAAAAGAGCCAGAGTAAAAGAGGTAGGCTGGTGGGAGTCTGGAAGTTGGCCTGAGACCTGAAAGATCCAGGTTCATGCTTCCTGGATGACCTTGGGTCAATCACTATTTCTCAATCTCACCAACCTTACAGGGTTGCTGTGAGGACAAAAGGAGGGGAGGAACTATGTATACCACCTTGAGCTCCTTGGAGGTAAGGTAGTATACAAATGTATACTGTATACAAATATAATGTATACAAATAAAGCAGATGTTCAATGTAAAAAGCTATTGTGCTTTAAGCATATCATATTAGATGCTACTGGGAAGTTTCCTGAATGCATCTGATGACCAAATTAAAACCAAGGAAATGTCCACACCAGTATGATGCGAGAGTTTTACCTCTGTCATATCTGGCCAATATCCATTGTATAGTGAAGGAAAGATGCATAGAATTGTAGCCTAAGAGTGTAACTTCTTTCAGAAATTCCTTCTGAAAACCCATATTTCTGTGATGCCTTTGGCCTCAGACTTTACTATTATCCTTACTTAACTACATTAAAGACTCAATCTAATGGGCTGCAGCACCAGTGCTCTTTGGCTACTGCCAGCTCCAGCCATCCTAAAAGTTCCGTAAGGCACTTTGACACTGGCAGTGAGTTGCTGAGCAGGTGTTGATGCCAGTGTTATTTGGTGCTTGACCTAGGCACTTGGGAGAACCAATGGCTGAAGTGCTGGCCTGTATGTGTCCCTGCTGGGTGACAGGGAGATTTTGGGGAAGTGGGAAGGTGGGGGATGGTGGAACTGGGTGGGCGAAGGGCGTTCCAGAAGGAGGCGGCAGAGATGGTGGCAGAAGCTACTGCCATATCCTATGCTCTCCCCTGAGCCATGGAGCCTTACAGAGGCCTGCTTGGTTCTGTGCCAGTTCAAGAGCTGATACAACTCTGAGACCCATTGGGGCTACCTGGGCTCAACACAGGATAAGGAAGCATTTGTTCCCTTACCCAGAGGAGACTCTGGTGGCTGCCCCAGTCCCATTGGATACAGCAGTGGCCATTTTGGTGCCACTGTACCGCAGGGTGCTGCCAGGGTTTAAGATTGGGATGCCCATATGTGTCATTAAAATAATTGCATATGCTTCCCCTGCTAACCCTGTCTTCATCCCCCTTGAGTCATGTGTAAGTCCCACAAGGCAGAGAATTGATTTTTTGTTTTTTTACTCTATGAAAAACGTCAGGCACACCAATGGCACTATGTAAGTATTAGTAACAATAGTTTATAAGCAAGAAGTTCCCCTGTTTAAATATCACCTCAGTTGCAGGTTCAGATAAGCCGCCTTCACAGCCCTCTCTATTCTGGCCTGTCCTGTAAGGATGCTGTAAAGTTTGTTGAGGTGATCATAGGGCATGTGAAAGCCTTTGAAAATTTGAATTCAGCTCCCTTCATGATGATGAATTATTTTTATAATGTTGAGTTGAACTGCAAAGCAACAAAAAAAACCATTTTACCCTGCAGAGGCCCCATTGGTTTCAGTGGAGCTGCTTTGGAATAAAAGATATTTTGTTTGTGTTTGTTTGTGTTTTGTGTTTTGAAGGGCTTGAATGAATTGGTGCATTGCAAAATTCTCCTTCATGCAACTTCATGCCAAACCAGGACAGTAGGGATACAATTGCACTTGAATGGGCTCATATAAAAATTCCTCCAGTTTAAAACCAATACTTGATCATCTGAGTTTGCCATCTGAGATGCAAAATTGCAAATTCATAAAGAGAAAGACCGAGGCTTGAGTCTGCCTTGAAGTCACAACTCGGAGGCCTTACTCCCTAACCTAGGATCTTAGAGATATAGTTATTCATTGTCAATGGAAATGTACTTTGGACATGCTCAGGAGATCTGATTATACTATTTATTATTATGCAGAGGGGTATCCCAGTATCTGCAGATGGTTTCCTTTTTCTACAGTTTTTCAGATTCCCCCCCCCCAATGCCCCCTTTGGATGTGCTGCCCTCTCCTCTTGAGGTTCTTCTGAGCACTGCAGAGGTTCCGGTTTTTCAAGAAAACTGGAAGTGATATTTTTATGCCTTGAAAAGGCATTATGAAGGCCGGGGAAGCCATTGGTGATCCCCAAAGGTGTGTGTGTGTGGGGGGGGGAGGCGTCCCGCATATTTGCAGTTTCCAGTATCCATGAATTCTAGAATGGAATCCCCGTGGATAAAGGGGCATTACTGTACAGTATATTGCTCAGGAATGTCATAAGCTTATCACATTATCTCAGTAAGCCTTGCAGAAATCTTGAGTATGTGTCAGTACTCAGATTATAGGGGGACAGAGGGAAACTTGTTTACTGCTGTTAGGCTAAGTGGAGAAATGATTGGGTGAGGTTGGGCTTGTGGGTTTCATTTAGGCTCCCTTCGTCCCTCTCCCCATAATTTAACAATGAGTTGCCTATATTATTGTCCCATTATTTCAGATGGTGAGGGGTGGCTGAGACAAGCAGCTCAATTCTACCTAAATCCCTACGAGGTGATGCGGTGGCACTGGCGTGGTTTCTGCTAAGTCCTGTGGGGGATTTTTGGCTGCTGGAGTTCTCCTCCAGATGAGGGGACAGGGGGAGCCCCAACAGCTGCAATGCCTTAACTTGGACCTGCGCCAGCCATATCAATGGTGCAAGGCTGCACTGATGCATGGCAGCAGTTAGGGCCCGGGAAGGGGGTTTGGTTATGGCATGTGCTGGTGATACTGATCCTGCCGCCCTCCCAGGCCTGATCTGTCCATCTCCCGCCCCATGGTATAGACTTCCTCACAAGGAAGCTGCTTGAACCATTCACCACTATGCTGTATCTCTGAAACTAGATGTGATAGGGCAAAACCGATGCCAGTTTTTGGAATCAGCACCCCAAATATACCCAGGAATAGGTCTAGACAGCAAAATGTGTGTGGGCCTGTCTCATTCCTCAGGGCTGAGGTTCTGGAACTGGGCCGTCACAATGCCCCTGCCTGAGAGTCTCAGTCCCTTAAGGGACAGGGGAAAGGGAGAGGCAGTGATGTGATCCCCAAGTGGTTTATGTTCACTTTTTCTCAGTATTCTAAGACTTGGGGAACCCTGTGGAGGCCTGCGCAGGGCTCCCCACGACTCCTGGACCTTGCACCAATCCCCTGTAAGTAAAAACACACACCCTTGCTGCCATTAGCGATGTGATCCTGGGGATTGCCTCGCTGCCTTTCCCCTTGCCCCACAAAGACTTACCTCAGGAATTTTACTCCCAAGAAGTTTGAGAACTCCTGCCAGAGTGTTCTCCATGCTTTCAATTTCTTGATCCAAATGGTTTCTGCCAGAGAAGAAGACTAGCCTCTGCTTAATCCTCTTTCACCCTACTTTCCACACTGCAGATTCACTAAGAAGATGTCCATAGCCCTCATTAGAAAGAGACATGCCTTTTCCCCTATACGGGTAAGCCTAACAGTGTTTGAAGCTGGGGTGTGAAACACACCCATCACCTTCCAACACCAATGATCACCACAGGTGCAAATTCACCTTCTCTCTGGCCCTGTCCACATGAACAACACTTCAGGTCACAAATGGAGAACCAGGGCATGTTGGGCCTGCTTTCTTGCCCATTTGGAGACCCAGATCACTCTTAAGGAAGGTAAAGCAGGCAAACTTCACTCACTGGGAGGCCTCCAAAGCCTTCTGACAACCATGGGGAGCAGTTGATTCTATTATGACTGCTGAACCATTCCATCCTGACAAGAAAACAGATCCCAAGCTGAGTCCTGCAGATTTTTTCCAAGCCCTCCTGCTGGCCCAGTAAATGGTGCAGCCGATTACAGCACATCATGGGAGTTTCCTCTTCTGCTAACACCTGTAACAAAATAACACAAAACATTCTGAAACATTACAAACACACTTGAACTGTAGCTAGGCTATACACAGTCAGCACCTATGTGCAAGCAAGCTATCCAAGGCAGCCCGCCAGTGCCTTTTGGTATCCCATTTTGCCAATTGTGCTACCAGTGAGGTACCGACTGCCTTCCTTGAATAAGACCAGCCCCTTCAGGGAACCCAGGGCCTGATGTGCCACTGCAATGCCCTGAGTGTCACCTCCCAGTGTCTCAGGTGCTCCTGCCACTGAGGCCCAAAAAGGTGATTATAGAGGCAGCTGTAATGAATAATGTTAGAGTAGGCCTGGTCAGATAAGGGCCACTTTTATAACTGCCCCAGGGACTTGAAGGGGAAGCATTCAATAGCCTGAAGAGGGGCTGGGATTGCCTGTTCTGACAGTCAAGTAGCTAGTCAAACCCTTCATAGAGCACCATTTTGGGACCCCACTTATATCTCTTCTGCTTCCAGTCCTTTTTTCAGAGAAATATACATAGCAGTGGGCCTCCCACCTCTTCGAGGACATCTCCTCTGTAAGGTACAACCAACTTGTCAAAACGTTACCAGTCCATGAATCTCAGTCTCTCACATAGCAGTGAGAAAATATCCTGGAGTGAGGAAATAATTAGTGTATTCTCACTAGTATTTTTCTTTTGTGGATAGAAAAAGAGAGTAATTTAGAGCCCACTCCTGTGCTCAGCGGCACAGCTCCATGCTACCAAGCACAGTTGCAAACGTGCAGAAGGCACATTCGCGGGACTCACCGCCCGGCTCCTGCCTGTGCTAGCCCAGTGCCAGCCAGTGCTGGGCTAACGCCAGGTGGTCGCCCAGCTCCCGCAGCTTGGCAGTCTCCTGGACCGCCGAGCTGCGGAACGGTAGGCAGGGGTGGGGGCAGGGGCAGGGAGGAGGCGTTCCGGGGAGGGGGAAGGCCGGTGGGGGATGGAGAGAGGGTGGAGGGAGGCGTGCTGGGGGGAGGGAGGGAGGAGGATCCGCTGAGCTCTGTTCTGCAGGATCCAGGTACTCGTGTAGGGCTGCACGAGCGCCTTTTCCTTACCACCAACCTTTTGGTCGGCGGTAAAGTGAGTAGCCCCATTGCGGGGCTGCTTACCTTACTTGGGGGAAGGGGACGAATGTCCCCTTCTCTCGAGGCGCTGCCCGCGGTAGCATGGGAGGCGCTGGATTCAGCGGCAGCCCCCCTCGGTGCGCCTCGGGAAGCTCAGGATTGGGCTGTTAGAGACATGAGCACTTTGAGCCCACAATCTCCAAAACCAGACTACCAAGGCTCTTGATCCAGTGTGCTCATTCTGTGTCTTCCCCTTAAAGGGACTTTGCATTCACCTGGGATACACAGGAGCCCTGACTAGACCCAGGTAACCAAGTGTTAGTAATCGCCTTTCCTCCATTAACTGTCTTGTTTTATTCCCTAATTGAATAATTAACTAAACCCTGCCACCTTGCAATGACCTTTCTCCCTTGGTTTCTTTTTTTGCCTACTTGTGGACAATGGAGATGAGAGTAGATGCAAAGGAATTGCCGCCTTGGGTGCCCTTTGGGGAGAAAGGCGGAATACAAAGCTGTTACCCTGCACATGCCTGATCTTGTCTGATCTCGGAAGCTAAGCAGGGTCAGGCCTGGTTAGTACTTGGATGGGAGACTGCCTGGGAATACCTTGTGCTGTAGGCTTATACCATAGTCTTTCGAGACTGAAGGTTGCCAACCAAATAAATAAATAAAAGAACCTTCAGAAATGCTTCCCAGTCTACCCATGTTGGGCCTCCTCCTAAATCATGCTGTAACAACCCTGTGGCTATTAAATTGGTACCAGCCTTGTCCTACTGGCCTCCTGCCCAACCCAAATCACTTTCCATTCCAAACTACACCCAAGATTCAAACCACTGCTTTGGGCTCAGCCACCATTCTGCTCTTCTCCTTCACTGGGTGCAAAGCTACTCCACCTGCTTAGCAACTGCATAGCATTGGAGAACACGTGAGCAGTTGTTAAAAAAAGAAAAGAAAAAGGACATTGGCGAAGAAGACTACGGGCAACTGAACAACACAAGTAATTTGGGTCTCATTCTCAACAGTGTCTAGTACCACCTGTGTAGCATTTAATAGAAATGTGCAATCAGTTTTACCAAGATGAAAAATTTTGGTTCTCAGGTGCAAATAAACTGCCATTTCTCCTCCCTAAATTGTATGTTTAGTTTGCCTCTCCTCTTTGGTCTATAATTATGCTTTACATGGGTTAACTTCTCTATCACTTGATAAATCTCAGAGTACATTCCCTTACAATTTTCCAACTAGAAATCTCAAACTGTATCTTCAGACATAATATGTAATTCCCCTGAAATTAGTTCATTCAGGAAATTATTGATCTGCTAATATTGAAACTGAAGGAGTCGCTCTCTCCTCCTAAGCTTTGTATTGCAATTTTCATATGAGATCATATTTCCATTTTTAATAATTTTTCTGTCCTATTTTTTGTCAGATTTGCTTTTTCCATCCAGAAAAAGTTCCCAGCAGGACATATGACTAAAAAATGCATACAGCTGTAATACAGGAATGACAGATGATCTAGACAAACTCAGATCAACAAACTACCTATTTGTCCCACACTTTCAGTATTGCTGATTCTGCCTGAGAATACACCACGTTGCTGTCAATCTGAGCACACGTCCCAATTGCCAGTAGCGGCTGGTTATCCTGCTGATCTTCCAGCTGTGCTACAAAAGCCCTCTTTTGCCTTGGGTGGGTCAGCCACAGCTGTGACGGTGTGAAAGAGGCCCTTCAGGCCTGTTTAAAGTTGGCCTTGGTGATGATGTCGATCCAGGTGCTATGGTGTGAACAAGACCAAGCTTTCTGCTGCAATTACACCCTCCCCACTTGTTAAATATTTATACTGGCTCCTGGTCATGCTTGACTTCAACTTTTGCTTCAAGCGATTAGTCTGAAACCTCCCCACTTCTGTGCTCCTGATTGCACTCCTCTGATTGTGCTCCTCTGACTTCTCCTGCATTCATTCTTGTGCTTTCTGCTTTGCACCTGTTCATCTCCTCTCAGCCACTCTCTTTATCTTTGTTTCCTATTCTCATAACCCACCTCCGGGTATCTTGCCATGCTTCTTCCTCTGCCTGGAAGAGCTTCCTCTTCAGCATTTGTCAGGCTTCCTGTCCCATCTATTTCCTTCCACTTCTCAAGGTCTACTTTTCAAAAGAAAGCCTTTTTTGAACCACCTAATCCTCGATTTTGTCTGTGTCCCCCATCACCTGATCACCCACACAATATTATCAATATCTGATCTGTCCACATATCCATTCTTTTTTTGTCACCAGAGATTTAAGGTTGCCAACTATGACTAAAGTTATTCTTGCAGGTTTTTTTTTTTCCCTCCAACAGAACATAATGTTGGAAGTTCCTGGAGTTCTCATTAAAATCTCCAGGATTGCTTTCAGTAGTCACTTGGAGATTTATGTTGATTCCTGAAGACTCCAAACCAACCTTGGGGAGCTGGCAAGCCTACATAGACTATAAGTCCTTTGGGTAAAAGTGGTATCAATGCTACACTCAGCTGTATGTTGTTTTCCATGGGCTGGGAGTAATCCAGTTTAGATTATTGCAATATGTTGTTGGAAACATCTGTTAGTGCAGAATATGGTGTCAGGGTTGTTTATTGGGACCAGCCGAACAAATGGAAGAGATGACAGTGTTGAAAGATCATCAGTGACTTCCAACTCTCTTTTCTGGGTGCAATTCAAAGTTCTGGCTGTGACCTAGAAAGCCCTGTATGGCTTGCGACAGAGTATGGTTTCTTAGATATGAATCTGCCTGTGTTTTAAGATATTTGGTGCCTCTTCCCTGGGTGACCCCTCTTTTTCAAAGGTTAGGTAAATGTTGACTTGAGACAAGGCCTTTTCTGGGGTGGTACCCCATTTTTGGAATACCCTCCTGGGACATGTTTGCCTTGTGCTGTAGGATTGCAGACATCAGGTTAAAGCAATTCTATTCAGTACTTAAAGTATAGTGGGGGGAAAAATAAGGGTCCTTAAAATCTTCTAGCCCCACTCTGTTAGCTTTGTTGTCATGTACTCTAAAGTTGCAAGTCACCTTGGGAGCAAAATGCTGATAGTTGAGGCACAAATGCACTAAATAAAATAAAAAAAAATGTACTTTATCCATCACACTGTGACTGCTAAAGAAATGTTTGCTATTGCTGTTGCTACTACTACTATTACTGGTTATAGTACTAGTAACTTTAACAGCAGGAACGATAGTCTCCTCCTCCCTTTTATAACAAAGTTTAAGGTTGCAATGCTATGCATATTTACTCAGTGACAATCCCAGTGATTTCAGCATACTCCCTTTCCAACCCATGCATGTGGATGGGAGTGTGGAAGCCTAATTTCACATGCATTTTGTCCCCGTTGGACCATGAAACTGGATGTTGCTTTTATCTCAGATGGATAGCTAGGATTGTACCCTAAATAACTGCAATATTTCAGTTGCAGATGGAACTGGGAAAGGTACAGAAGTCCTTAGAACAAACACGTTATGGTAAATGTTTTAGGAAAAATTAGAAGTGGAATCATGTTTGTCTTCCTTATGTGAGTCATCTGGCCACAGCAAGGGATGCTCACATGAGGAAGCAGTAGGATTTGAGCAGATGGAGTGCTCAGAAGAAAGATGGATCAAAAAAATAAATGGGGACGTAAGGGTTCCATTGTCAGAAAGTCCCACATGACCACTAACAAAGCATTCTCTCACTGAACACCTTTCATATCCACTGTAAAGAATATGTTTCAAAACGAAAATTTGATACTGAATTTAATCCTAAGCTTATTTGTCAGGAAGTCCCTCTTGGATTCACAGTGGATATCAACAAATATTCCAAATTTCCCACCATCTTAAACTGAAAATTAGAAATTTGAATCCCGATTATGAAATTTGAATTCAATATTCATGTGCTTTGGGCTTCTGGATATCTCTTGATTGCTTGACTTGTCAAACAAGAAAGCTCAAAAACTGTCCAACTACTGCCCAGTACTATACACTTTTGCAGTGGGATGCTATGGTAAGAAGGAGTTGGGGAAGTTCACTTGTGGAGCTTCCTTGCTCTTTAGGATCCAACCCATTGTAATCCAATAGTAACAAAGGGCACAATCCTGTCAAAGCTAAACCAACGTGTTCAACTGATTGAGCAGCTGTGAAATCATTGGGACTTTCTCGTGGAATCACTGGGACTTTTCTATACTTAACTTTGATTGGATCATGCTCAAGTTTCTGAATTTATTCATGTCCAATTTAAGCACTGAAAACGTCATATCCAGAGTAGGGAACTGGAATTTGAGTGGAAATCGATTACCAAATATATTTATGAGATCGCACAAATCATTGCTCCTGATTGTTCACCACTGACTAAGGAGAATTCTGCACAGTTCCTGTTTGCTCCCTTTCTCCCTCATCACTGGAGTTTGGCCAATGGCAACAGAGATCTGAGCTATAATCCCTTCTAACTAGCTGAGTTGGCCCCTGGCTCACTAGTGGGCAATTTCACCTACCTGATCCTTGGCAACTGTTGTGTCCAGTGGAAACACAGTAACGAAAACTATTCTTCAGTTTGCACATGGTGATTAAGTTCAACCATGCCATCATTCTGAAAATGCTGGCAAAAATGTGATTAATACGGTGAATTTTGAAAGGTGATTAAATGATTTAAATCTGAAATGTACTATTTAAGAAATTCCTCAGAAACCATGGGAATCAGGTATGCTGTGCAGATACTTGAAACTCCTTTCTCAGCTATAATTAATGCTAAACTGGAAAAGCAGCCCATCGTCCTTGGATATTTGTTTGCTGGCAGTCCCACCTGCTGGCTGTTCCCCTGTTCTGTCATTTCAAAGTACCTCTGTTAAGCTGAAATCATCTTTCTCTCCTGTTGCTATGATAAGGACACCCACTTCTTAAGTCTCTGCACTGGCTCCATGCTGCTTGCTGAACTAGCTTTAAAATCTCGGCCTTTGCCTTTAAAGGCTCTACCTCTCTGAATCTGACTATGGCACAGTCACTGTAAGTAGCCATAGACAGCCATATCTATTCACTGGTCACATCCTCCAGATAGCTTTGCACCTCCTCCCTCAACATAATAACCTTTTGTGCCAATTGCACATCTCTTTCCTCATCAGCCCTTTGGCCACACTAGACTCATCTTTCACTATTCAGAACTAGGATACATTTGTAATACCAGCACATTTACAGTTCAATCCTAGGGGCCTTCTATGATAGTGGAACCAATTCTGCTGTTATAAAAGGTCCAGTGATTGTCTCAACATCACATTGCTGCCAGGTCATTCAAAGCTGCCAACACAAAGCATTGACATGCCCACCACCATGGAGCCTGGGTTGCACCAGCCTGGTAAGTCAGCAGCAGAGGTGTGTCTTGGGCAGGGAAGGGATATTTTGGGGCAGGGAGAGGGATCCTGGCAGCAGCAACTTGCTCATCCTAACCCTTCTTTTCCCATCCCACCTCCTCTGTCTCCTTGAACTTACGCCAGCTACTTAGGGTACAATCCTATCCACACTTTCCTGGGAGTAAGCCCCATTGACTCTAATGGGACTTACTTCTGAGTAGATATGCATAGGATTGGGCTCTTAGCTGGCATGGGTTCAAGAAGACTCATAGGCAGCCAGAAAGCCTACCCAGAGGCATTTTCACTTACCTCTGGTTGGCCTTGTGGTTGCTGTCCCCCTATTATGGGAGGCAGCATGAACTCTGTCAGCCTGGCTGCCTTGTGGGCAATGGTGGGGACAAGATTGGGTTGTTAGGATTTTTTTAAACCTTATATGATTTTATTTATCAATATTTCTCTGCTCTGTTTCCCCTACATGTTTTCTTACAGACTCTGCCCCATCCTCCTCCTCCTCCAAAAAAAAAAAAAAAAAATCTCAAACAAAAAAGAAAGGTGGAAGTACCACTATGGGTACCACCAGTGAGCCAGGATGGTTTAGTGGTTCAAGAGTTAGACATGGAAGGCCCAGGTTCAAATCCCCACTCAGTCATGAAGCTTTCTGGGTGGCCTTTGGTCAGTCATGATCTCTCAACCTCAACGACCTCACAGGGTTGTTGCGAGGACAAAAGGACACCATCCCAAGCTCCTTGGGGAAAGGACATTACAAAAATGTGAAAAATAAATATAACCCATTTTGGTCAATATGTGACATACTTGTGGGTCCTAGCCCACACGATGAAGACCAGTGTCCTATAGGACCCACCTTCTTAAGTCTTCCTTAAACCAGTTCTTAAGTTACAGGGCAGTGTGCTTACTGCTGCCCCTTGGTTTCTGGTGACAGGGGATCAGAATGAACTGTGTTCAGATCCATAAATATTGGAACATCTGCTCTGTGCCCTTTGGTGTTATCTCTTACACGATCTCTCAGTGTAACCTTATTTATTTATTTATTTATTTATTTATTTATTTAGTGCTTTTCTCTCAAAGACACAAGGCGGTTTACATAGGCAGGCTAACCACGAACCCCATTTTTCTAAATGGGGTTATCAGAAGTTTATTGTAGGAGAGGAATCTTTCATTTCTCCCGGTGTTTTCCCTTCAGAGTGTAGTTGTTCTTCTGGTTGCCCAGCACTTGCACTTTCTGAACTTCCACAGGCTGTGCAAATCATGCTTCAGATTAGTTCTCAAGATGCTATTTATTTCTTGCCAGCTGACTCCTCCTCATTCCACATTCTCAATCCTCCTCATTCCTCCATGAAGATCCATCAGCAGCTTCCTATCGCCCATCTGAGGTGAGACCAAAACTGAGTCTGCATAGCTTTCTTACACAGGGTGACAGCTCAACCTTCAGATGATACCTCCTGCCCATATGTGTTGCAGTGAGTACCTAGGACAAAGGACTAAATCAAAGAGTTCCATCCTATTGGGCATACAGCCAGCGCTCCAGCCCCACTGCCAGTGCTGGGTGTTGTCAAAGAGCTGTAAGGCACTTTCCAGCTGGAGACACCCAGCGCTCGAAGAGAGGCGAGTGCCAGGGAAGACGCAAGACTGAAGCACCAGGTGGTAGTATACCTGCCAGCCTGCAGGGAGGCTTTTCAGGGTGGGGGGGAAGGTCGGGAGGGCGTGGAAAGGCTGGTTAGCAGATCAGGCCTGAGAAGGGATTAGGGATGGTGGCAGAGGCTGCCACCGAATCCTATGCCCCCTCCTAAGCCAAGCCTCCTGACATGGGTCTCTTCAGTTCTGCACCAGCTCAAGAACTGGCGTAGATCTGAGGAGATCTTTTTGGGCCAGTAGCCCTCTACCCAGAGAAAGGGAACAAATGTTCCCTTACCCCAAGGAGACTTAGGCAGCTGCTCTGACTCCTTGAGATACAGCGGCCACCATTTTGGTGCCCCTATACCTTGTGGAAATGCCAGAGTTTAGGATTGGGCTGCCCATTTGCCATGGAGGCTTTTGCCTCCATGCCAGGTGGCTACTTTTCCCAGAATAATTCTCAGCTATAAACAGTTGAGTTCCTAGTTCATACATATTTACTAGAGTTGACATAAGGCATCTCCCACTCCTCCTATGTGTTCAGCTTACAGCTGCAAATATGAAAGAAGATATCTGCCCCTAGGATGTCACTGAGCCCTTTTTCATGCCTCCTTCCTTTCTGACCTACACTCATCTGTGGATTATTTGGGGCACAGAGTGGTATGCCCAGCCAATGCAGGAAATGGAAACCCCATACATTCCTCCCACAGAGGTCTCCAGAGGTCTTGATCCTCCAAATAACTCCACCATGTAGCTTACTTGCTCCTGGAGCTTATGTAGCCTTGTATATTGGGGAAATAAAGAGTACCAGAACCACAGAATCCCTCTATGGGATGGGCACAAACACTTTCCACTTACTGAAATGATGATGAGCAGTGTGTCTTGGACAATGTTTGGCTGCTTAAGTAGTGTCAAGAGAGAGGGAAGTGGGTGCATGAGAGGGAGAGTGCATGAGCTTTGATGGATTGTGTCTAAGTGGAAATGGGAATTGTCACGGAGTTAAATATTTTGGCCCCAGTCCAGTTCTAATCATCCCTTCTTAGCTGTGTGGGACTAGAGCTCCCAGAACAGGAGGCATACCTCCATCAGTATCAGAAGTATCCCTGGGGGAGTCTGAGCATCTCAATGTGTATCTTTACCCAGATTCACATGTGTATCCCATGTCTGTTGATCTCCATGGTTGGATCAGGGCATTCTTATCTAACAAGCATAGAATGTATATTAAACCATCCCAGGAAGGGGGAGGGGAAATTGGAGTATCTAATTCTATGATGTAGATGCGAAATTTGTAATAGATGTGACTGAAATCCTGGATGCTTCTTCATCTTGCAACACCATCTTGTTCAAAAGAGGTTGTATTGAATTTTTTTTTTTTTTTTTGGGGGGGGGGGATGAGAACAACTTGGAAATGCCTTTCTTGGCAACCAAATGCCACATGGTGCTTCCCCGGAGTGTCTCTGGAGGCTCTCAAATTCATTTCATTAGAAGGCTGGAGAAGGTTGGACGGCAAGCTTAAATTCATGCAGACACCAATTCATCAGTACAGATTTTTGAAGGCAGGAATGAAAAATGAAGGAAGCAGCACTGATGCTGCAGTTGGTGTGTTCAGAGAGAATATGATATTTCAATAGTTTAAAAAAAATATAGACCCATGAAATCCTCTACCTTTCTGAATGTGTTGACTCTCCCAGGTAGTTCCTATGATTTCTCTTTGTGCCTCACCTGCTTTTCAGGGCAGTTGTCTTTCAGCAAATCCACACAGGAATATTAGTCTTCATGCATTTAATCACCAAATCCTAACAATGAACTATTCACTTCATTAAAGGCACTCAGAAATTCTGGCCAGCTGTTCCATGCCGCTTGGCTGAGGACAAGGTGGAGAAAGACAAGCAATCCAATTCTCTGCTGCTCTCGGTTGTGTTCAGCATGTAATTCCGCCGCACAATTAGACTTTCATCATTTTCTTCCTAAACTAGAATCAGAATCCAAGATGGATTTAGTGATGTTTTTTTCTGGGCTTAAATTCTGACATATTTTTAATTCACATTTTTACACTCACACATTTCCAGGGATTTCAGGAACAACTTCAGATGAATTATTTGTTTCAACAACAGTTCATGCTTCCTTTGTCGAATTATTTAAAAGTACAGCTGTCAAGTGGATGGAATAGGAAGGCATTATTAATCTATCAGCAGCATATTTGATTAGGGATGAGCTGAAAAACTAGTCAGATTTTTCTGCCATTAAGTAAAATAACAATGCCCAAAGAATATTTCCCTTTCACTGATTTTTTAGCACTTCTTGTGAAAATGTTTGCTTGTTCAATTGATGTGTCCTTAATCGCCTTCTCTCTCAATCACTCCCCATGACATCATCATGGAATCAAATCTGATTGGCTGTGTAGTCACATGTATGTGTTCGTTTTTTTTAATTTACTGATCTCCAGTGACATCATCTAATCAGATGTAGGGTGATTCCTGACTGGGTGGAATCCCTCACATGACTCACTTTGGAATAAAGATGAAGCGTCAGCCAGGGGAAACAACGACAGCAAAGAAGCTTCAGCCAGGAAAAACAATGGTACTGAATAGTATACACAAACAAAATGTGAACACTTCTAAGCCAAAGAGCACAATCAGGCCAAAGTCCAGCTTAAGTCCCATTGATTTAGAAACGTCCCCATTAGTATTATTTATTTATACTACTTTCATCACAGCCTATGCTGGGCTGGTTATAGTCTGCAATTCGGGATCTAGCCGAAATCCTGGGATTTGCAGAGATATAACCGTAGGATTTTCGCAGTACCTAGCAGTGTGGATTTCTGGGGCTAAGCTGGTGTAATTTGTGCAAGCTCAGGAATGTCTAGGGGTTTCTTCAGACTTTTGGCACTGCTCCAAGGACTCCAGTGATAATTGGCACATGAAATGCCCAAGTTCCATTCACAGGTCTTGGTATCTTGTCACTTTAGTCTAAGACTGTCGCACAGTCAAGTAGGTGCTATTGACTGTTTTAGCCAGACATCAAGTCCTTCCCAAGGACCTGGCATGCCTGGTTTTTACCCTATAAATACCATCACAAAATGTAAGCTGTTCCCAGTAATGCTGCTTTTTGCAGTTGATCCATGGTAATTTATGTGGCCCCTATGCTGTTCCAGTGCTCTTCAAGGTGTTTTGGAATAACACCGAGAGTGCCAATCACCACTGGGATCACTTTGGTCTTCTGCCAGAGCCACTCAATTCCTATTTGTAAATCTTTGTATTTTGTTGTTTTTCCCAGTTCTTTTTCTTCTACTCTGCTATCATCTGGTATTGTTATATAAATGATTTTGACTTCTTTTTCTTTCCTCTTGCCTACAGTTATCTGGTGTATTTTGCACCAGATGTTTGTTTTCTACTACTACTACTACTACTACTACTACTACTACTACTACTACTACTTATTATTATTATTATTATTATTATTATTATTATTATTGATTGTAATAATAATTTAAATCATTAATGTAATAATTGTATTATGGTAATATCAGTAATAATTGTATAACTGATTGTAATAATCACAATCACAATCATAATCATAATAGACTTTTCCATTAACATGAAAGGCTTAATTCTAGTTGAATCACAGTCATATCCTACTTCTACCCTACTGAAATGTTGTTCAGATCTAATTCTGAAAGAAACCAAAATACACGCAGCCTTACGTATGACAGGCATATCATATAGTTACAGCCCTAAATATGATTGAACCTAGTTTTTTTGCTTCATATTTGGGGAAATGGTTCAGAATTGTATTCATGTTTATGACATTAAAAATTCTTAACCTTCAATCCTGTTGTTGTACATCATGTTGTCATTTGCTTCCCTGGTTTTGTGATTTAATGTGCTAAAATTTAAGACTTCTCAGGTTTTAATAAAAGCAATTTTCATGAATCTGTGAATTGTTTAGAGTTCTCCCTGTGATGAAATTCCATCAATGCAAGCTTGTCCATTCATTGGTTTCTGAAGTCAATCTCCATTGGGAGAGTCCTTTCCTTACCGCTTTCCTTACCATAGCAGAGCATAGGCTATTTCAGGATTTTTTTCTAAATGGAAGTGCACAAGTTGCTCAAAAACATTGTGTTACCTTGTCCTCCTGAGCCTTCCGACGATGCCTCTCCTGCCCACACCAGTGAAGGAAGAAGAGAAGGATGTCTAACAATGCACATCCTTGTAGTCAATTGAAACATTACTGTAGAAGACAATAGAAAGTGGCCAGGTGTAACATATGACCACCAATAACTTGTAAGTGCTATGAGATTCCAAAAGCTGCACCCCAGATGTGCACCTCAACGCAAATGACTGAAGACTGGAAATTGTGGCTCTCATGGACCTTTTCCAATTGTTTTGTTTCAATCTTTTGGCATAGCATAAAGGCAAAGCTGTGCACAGGCCAAAGTTACTATTAATGGAAGGAATTCAGCTTCGTTTTCAGAAGGTTTGATCTATGAAGTTTAATAGAGATAAAGAGACTGCTTCAGTGCAAGTGAGCGGAGGATTTTCTCCAGTTGCAAAAGATTGTGAAATGTTCCAGTCATTCTCCACTTCATGTTCATAAACCCTATGCAATGTTTTGTGTATGTGCGTGAAATAAATAAAATTGGGACCTTGTTTTAGCCAAATATGTTATTCATTCCATTCCTAGTACATATTATGACCTTGATTCTCCATTAACTTATAGTGTAAGGACATCCAGATAAAATTTAATATGCCTTTTTTTAAAAAAAGATAAAACGAGAGATACACTCACAGCCCAAACCTATGATCAAGCTGAACAGCCAGAACTAGCTTTCCAGCAGTGCATCCTGACCTATGACATTGCAAAATGAAATGCCGTATGACTTGTGACTGGGCTGCTGCCAGAAATAGCCTGCCAGGAGTCCCTGGTGCTACGGAGCCCCTAACTCATCAGCTGGGTGGGCTGCAGGTGGGGAGAAGGAGGATGTGGGAGAACTAGGCATGTAACTGGGTTGGGAGGATGACGAATGGGGCAGGAAGGAGGCAGGAGGGGGCAGGTCCAGCAGCAACGGCAAATGCCAGATATTATCCCCTTCGTTTTAAACCTCCCTGCCCTTTCTCTCACCTCGTACATACACCATCAATATAAGTGGTGTATGTCTAAAGAGACCCATAGGTGACCCTTGAGCCTGAAGACAGATGGGGCAGGGAGACAAAATCCCCAGGGCCCAGGTTTCCAGGGGATCCAGGCCGTGACAAAGTAGCATCTGGTCTGTAGGAAAATTTAGGAAGGGGGGGCCTAATCAAGCATCCTGCACTGGGCAGGCCCCGCACCAGCTCTCAGCAGCCCTGGGCAGCCCCAAGGTTTAAGTGAAGGTAAATAAAAAATTTTTTTTTTATTGTACTTACTTCTCATTTGTACTCAGGTTCCCCCTCCCACCATTGGCTCCAACACATGCCTTTTTTGGTGCAGCTGCGTTGGTGCTGGTGTGGGGGATAGACTTGCGGCCTTTGTTTTAGATCCCTGAGATACAGGAATGCGTTCAAGGTGATTGGAAACAACCCCAAGTGACAAGGAAGACTGGACCTGCATCTGTGAATCATCCTTAATTAGGATTGTTTGCAAAATTTGTAAGATGGTTTTCAGAGCATTTATGCTGGTTGTTTTTTTGTTCGTTTGCGTGTTTGTTTTATTTTTGCTCTCCCAGATATTTGAGAGAGTCTGTTGTGGAGATCAAATAGTTAAAAACCTTCTTCAGAGCTCCAACCCAAACGTACAAATGGCAAATTTATACCCACTGGCTCTTGTACTCACAGGCTCCTTTAACCTCAACGCCTCTTCTTCATTATGTTAACCCACAAGGCAGCAATACCAAAGTAGCTGGCTGAAGTCTTTAAAGAGAAAAATGTGCTGATTGAATGACTTCAAAGTGAAAGTTCTCTGGGGCAAAGCATCCAGGGAACAATGGCATGGGCTGCAAGCTCATCGGGCTCCTAAAATCATTTTTGACACGTACGAACAGGCATCTTGACTGAGGTGAAAGAGGTGCTACACAAGCCTGTGACAAAGATAAGAAATTAGCTGTTTGCTTAAAGTTAAAAGGATTCCATCATGAAAATGAAAGCTCGGAGACATATGGACAGAGCATAAATATGCCTGGTGTTGTACTGTCGTGTTGAAGGTGCGGAGTATATTATTACTTAGATTTATGGTGCAGCTCTCTGTAAAGGCAGGCAACAGCTGTCCTTAACTAGACACCCTTTGACTCAATTTAGATAAAATTAACCACAAGAAACTGGATGTTTGGTATTGTTATTAACAATAGTACAGACCAGATAGGAATCAGGTGTTGGGGCAAATATTATTTCCTTTCCCCAATGTTTCCCAGATTGTTGGTTGGTACCAGAGGCAAAGGCATTTTTATTTCTCTGAATTAAAATGAGAGGCACATTCTCTCTCACACTGAGAGCACAATCCCAGTCCTCATCTCTGCACCAGCATAGTACGCACTGCACCGCTGCTAGGTGTTGCAAAAGCCATAAAGCACTTTGCGACAGTATAGCAGTTGCCGGTGCTGGCAGGAAGGCCCATGCCAGCCCACACACGGTGGCAAATGGAGCAGCACACACTGGACATGGTGAGTGCCATGCCAAGTGGAGCAAGTGTGGGGGCAAGGGAGAGGGTGGGGAGGAGTGTAGTGGATCAGGGGGAGGGTAGCAAAGGGGGCCTGGAAGGGGGTAGGATGGGCAGCATCCCCTCATCCCCCTTCCCAGGCCTGATCTGTTATCACCTGATATCACTGGTGCAGATCTGAGTAGATCTTTTGCTCAGGTTGGAGCTTTCCCTGGAGCAAGGGGACCAATATCCCCTTAACTCAAGTCGGCTTTCCACCTGCTAAAGTCTCCCACAGGATGCAGCCCAGGTCATGCTGGTGTTGCTGCATCGGTGCAGAGGAATTTGTGCTGGATCAGGCTGTAAAACAGACATACCAGTATGTATGTTTTTGTTTTTTTTTCCTGATCAGCTCCCAGAACAATGGGCTGGCATCCCATACTTATTCCGGGAATCAGTCCTTCCCTTTGCTAGGTCAGGAATCAGAGAGGGAACCAAAAGTGCTTTATGCAGAACAGTGATGCTTTTGGGATTTCCCCACAACTGTCAAGACATTGTGTGTACTAAATCAGGGAATCCCAGAGTGGCTTTCCTCCTATGGAATGTTGGAGAGAAGGCTTATCTGATGCATAATGACCACCGCACCATAACTGATGCATCAAAGTGGCCACAATTTTTCAGTACAGAGATGCAAATTTTGATCATACTAGTGTGCTCTCCAGCACACAGTTTGGTTATCACTACCTATCTAAAGAAGTGTAGCAAGAGGATCTAAAGTGTCACAGGAAAAGCTGATAGCTCTGTGAGCACTAGTGGCCATTTGCCCTGTCCCACCTCGTGCAGCCAGGCTGGGTCTAAGCACTCCCATTGGTCCATCTGCCATTAGAGGCAGGAACTGAACTTGGGTCAGGTACATTTCACCTGAATGAGCTCAGTGTGGGAGCTGCAGTGACCCTACCCTCCCTCCCATTTCATAGAGTCTGAGACTAGCTTGTCACTTTCTAGGGTTGGGTAGTAATTTTTTGCTACTATCTTGGTAGGCCTTAGATGGCAGTTTTTTCACATATGCCTGACTAGCATTGGATAGGATGGTTTATTGTTTTGAGATATTGGTTATTTAATGGTCATTTGGCATGAAGCATGTGAGGTCAGGGTAGGTAAGTACATCTTGGTGTCCATTCAAGGCAGCTAGGTCAGGGGGTTACCCAGTACCACTCACATGAAGCCTGACCAGCAAAACAAGGCTGGCTGGCAAGCCCCTTGACAGGACTTGCAAGTCTTGGCAAGGTTTGTCCTGCGGACTAAGCTGTCTTGACCATTCTGGGACAATTGTGACAGGCTGTCCCAGTCTGATGACAGGTGACAACCCCTGAGTTGGATGGCCTGCAGGAGACCCCCGGGGAAGGTAGACGGCCAGGCCCATTTCCCCCATCATTAGGGCTCTGCATGTTGGGGAGTCTATAATGTGTTCTTTCCCATCTAGCCCTGCTGCAATGTCAAGTTTACATGAAAGTGGCCCAGTTAAAAACCAAGCCACAGACTGGTGTCTTCTTTGGTGAGCGTGTGAGTAATCAACTGCAGATGGCACTTGGAAGAACAATGGACTGTTCACAGGTAAAGCACTTGATTTCCCTATACAGTTTGAGTCTCATTATTCACGAGGGATCCGTTCCAAGAACTCATGTGGATGGCAAAAAACGCACTATAGCAAATCAATTTGAAAAAACAAAGTTTCTTTACTCTGATGACTTAAAAACAGCCTTGCTGACCTTTTGAAATGCACACAGAGGCAATCGGTCTGTCTCCAGGCGCTCAGGCTTCACTAGAGGCAGCAATCCCTCCCTTCACCAGGAGCCCCAGCAAGGGGGAAAGAACGGGGGAACGGGGAGCCCCAGCAAGGGGGAAAGACCTTTATAGGCTCCATCCCTCCCAATCAATCATACTGACCTCCCTGGGAGGAAGCTCTTGGTTGCTACATGAATCACAGAAGCCAATAGAAAACCTAGAGTTAACAAAGTACTGCTTGCATGTACAGTAAATAAAAATAATACTTAACATTTGTATAATGTTTTCTGGGTGTGCAAAGTGCTTCACGTGTATCATCCTGGTGGAGTCCTTATAACAGCCTTCTCAGGTGAGTATTATTAACACCTATTACAGCTGGAGAGCTGAGGCTGAGACCACCAACTCGAAGTTCATGACTAAGACAAGATTCAGAGACGAGGGAAAGAGTAGCCTGTGCCATTTGGGGGCTATCAGTTCCAGCCTAATGCCCTAATAGCAACCCCCTCTGAAGCAACCCCCAACAACAGCAAATGTTGATACTGCTACTTATGGTTGTTGCACATAACACCTGCAGATCATCATATGGTGTTGCCTTCATCAATTAGTACTTGTGGTTATGCCATCAGAAGGTTATGCCATTGGCTGCCACCCAATCTGGTAAATCCATTCTTTCCCTTTCCTGCTTTGTAACCTGGAATTAGGCAGATCTTGCATTGCAATGTCATCACGTGACACATTTCCTTGCCACACAGAGGCAGAGCTGGAGCCAAAAAAGTGCGCAACATGATGGTATCAAGACACAAAGTGAGAGTAGGTGGAAGTTCCCCAAAGGGAAAGAGTGTGACATTGGAATGCCACTTTTGGCAGCAAGTCCGTATCACGTTGAATGCTAATTCCATCCTTAATTAGTTCAGTCCTTCCTAGGTCTGTGAGATTTTCCCATGGGTTACTCATGATCATATTATTAGAAAATAGGGCTAAAGAAATCCATCAGTTAGGGTTTTTTTTCTAAAAGGCAAAGGTTTTGCCTGTAGAATTCAAGATTACTTTCTTATTCTTTCAACAAATGATGGGTCACTTTCTCTGAGTGGTGGGATTTAATGCTGCAAATTGCCACTTACAGAAATAGCGGAGCATTGTAGGATCCTAACTATGAAGGCTATTTGAACCACAGCTCAGTGGCATGGCCAATCTTCATCACATGATTATTCTCAACACTGACCCACATGTTTTCAACTGAAGTGGTAGTTCTGCTTACAATTTGCAATCCTCTTCTGCTTTGAGATTCTGTATTTCATCCAACATCTGGATTCTTCATGAGTCAGTTATTTCCACAGATCTGGAGCCGAACAGTAAATAACACACCCCAAAATGTGCATTATCTTGTTAACAACAGCATACTGTACTGATCATGGGATAGGAACCTAACCAAGGGGAAGTAGGGAGAATGTTGTTTGCATGTCAGTTTGGATGCATGCAAGCACACTCCCCAGAAATGAAGATGCCTAATCTTTCTTTGTACCTAGAGCAGAAACAAATTTGCAACTGCACGTTCAAGCTTGAGCCGCAATTCCCAGCGGTGGTTTTTGCAAAGCTCCAAAGATCGCAATATCACAACGAGAACAGTACCAAAATGGTGCCCCTGAGAAAAAAAAAAAGTTCTCCACTTTGCTTCTTATGAGAAGAACAAAGAATGCATGTTGAAGAACATGTGTACTCCTTGCTGAATTCTGCCTAAACAATGGCTCTCATTTGCATGTTGCTAATGGGCACACCCTTTAATTTGAGTGCATAATTTGAGTGCGCAAAATAGATGGCAATTTAATAGCAGAGGCCTGCTGTGATGTCTCATGTTAGTAATAATTACTTACACTGCAGAACATTTACTAACACGCTATAAAGCATTATCGTAATTAAAATAAATATACATGCCAAATTCATCAAATGCTTCCCCCCCCTTACAGGAAAGAGTCACACCTGCACATGCGGTATGCAGTAGACAATCCTTCTGACACGAATCTGTGATGGTTCACTCTGCTTGATTGCAACATTGGTTGGCAACCTTCAGTCTCGAAAGACTATGGTAGAAGCCGGTATTCCCAGGCGGTCTCCCATCCAAGTACTAACCAGGCCTGACCCTGCTTAGCTTCCCAGATCAGATAAGATCACTCAAGCAATCCATACATCAGCGGAGACATTGCAACATTAAATGTGGGCCATGAGCCTCGACTGTAGTTCTCTGTAGCCTTCTCAGCATGAGACTGGAGTTTTGCTATGTTGGAATTCAGCAGTGTCGACAGGAACGAAGTGAGCAGAGCTGATCTTGAGCCTTCCGACAATTTTTTGGTGGCATCAAAAAGTGTTCTTACTGGTTCTTTTTCAATGAAAGATGAACGTTCTGGGAAGGAACATGAAACGTTCTCGGGGTGGAGGGGTCAGACCCTTGCAAGCTCCTACTTGGTTGGGAACTGGCGAGAAACCATTCAATGGGAATATAAGTATCAAAAGTTACACAAGTCAGAACTTTTGGAGGTGGCTGCAGGGCTCCAAGGGTGTGAGGAGCTGATGCTTTCTTTCTGTTTAAGAGATGCACATTTCCCATATCGTTCAGTTTTTCAGGTGGCTTACAAACATATTTCAATGAGGCTTTTTAGTCACCAAGCAGATTTCTACATGCCAATCTTTTTTTCATTAGAATGAACCAACAAATACTTTTAACCTACTACTGTTGGCTACATTAGAGAAACATGCTTGGAATGGGTGGGCAGTGCCATTTGCCATCACTCTTCAGTGATGCCTCAATTATGGCAGTAGGGCAGTGGTTCCCAAACTGTGCACCACAGTTCCCTCATGCACTGTGGCAAATTCATAGGGGCACAGTGGAGTGTCCCCAGCATTCTCTTCTTCTTGGCTCTCCTGGGCACTGCCATCTTGGATCGTGTGAGATCTCACACGATCCAAGATGGCATCACCCATATTTTCGGCTCTCCTGGGCACCACCATACTGGATCATGCAAGATCTTGCATGATCCAAGATGGTGCCACTTAGGAGAGCCTGGAAGAAGAGACTGCCATGAAAGAAGGGCACCATGACCATAAGAACGTAAGAACATAAGAAGAGCCCCACTGGATCAGGCCAAAGGCCCATCTAGTCCAGCTTCCTATATCTCACAGTGGCCCACCAAATGCCCCAGGGAGCACATAAGACAACAGACACAACCTGCGTCCCGGTGCCCTCCCCTGCATCTGGCAATCAGAGGCAGCCTGCCTGCAGTAGGGGATAGTGAGCAAGTCCTTTCCAGAAGACATACACATACACACCCAACCAACCTGGAGGTGAGCAAGTTCTTCTCATAGGCAACTAGTGTGATAGAATCCTCACAAGAGGGGACTTGATGGAATTGCCCTCCTCACCAACGTCAGTGATGGTTCTGGCTTTCTTGACCACAGTGGCAGGGCAAACAGCAAAGATTCCTCAGAAGCACATTCCCCTCCCAGCCCAATGAGAGAGTGCATCAGTTCACCATGTCTGAGACAAGAGGTCAGGACTGCTCTTGCCACATGTTCTTACAGGCAGCTGGCTCTCCATGCTAGCTCTGTCTGCCTGAATGCTTGCCAGCTCCCCAAATGCTCCATTTATTTATGAGTGACCCAGAAAATGCTCTGATGACACATGATGCTGTTCTCCCAAAACTAAGCAGACACAACCTTTGAAGGGTGGGAGACAGATGTAAGCTCTCCGAGCATCTCAGAAGAAGAGTGAGATTCAGGCATGATAAATAGCATATAAATTGTTAACCACAAAAACCTGGATATCAGCAGAGTAAATGGATGTCATACAACTACCACTTTCTCCTGACTGTGAAAATTCTGACCACTCAGGTGAGCAAGGGGCATAGCTAAATAGAACACAGGTATACAGATCTGGTAGCAGCAGCTAGCATTTGTATCTAAAAGAAAAAAGAAAGAAATTCATATAGCATGGGACTGTATTGTTCACTTAAGAAAACAAAACAAATGAAAAAAGGAAGGGCCAAGGTCATTATCAAAAATCATAACCACCATGGCTGAGTCATGAATCAGGACGCCCTGGTAGAGATGTTGCCTCCACCATCAACTCACAAGGTAAGTCAGCTCCACATTTGCAATTTGGAGAGAACAATGTTGTCCTGCCGCAGAGGGATTTTGCAAGAAGTGAATGTGTGCAAAACTCTTTGAGCTCTCTGAAGGGTGATAAAATGTTTAAAGTGTATAGTGTATGCAAATTAGCCTCAGAAGTAAAGAAAGAAGAATGTAATGGAAGCATAGTAAAAAAAAGGGGGGAGAGAGAGTAAGTTGTGTGGTATCTGCCATCATTAACTGACAATTCCTAGTGAAAATGCTACACTTGCAATTCTAGTAATGGTAACGTAAAATCACAGCCTTGCCTTCTATCAGATCTTCAAAATATGTTTATACTTTGATGTCCAGATGTTTTCCTTTTGTACTTAGCCTCAGAAACAACATCTGGAAGACCCTATTAAAGGAAGGGTGTCATTGTTCCCTGAAGTAAGAATGACTTAATTAAGAATATGACACTCATAAACATTAATTAATGCTGCTTTTGTTTGTATACCGATGCACTCTATTTTTTTAGGGAGGGGGGAAGTGATCAATATAAACTATGTGAAACACAAAACACAGGCCTGCATTGGGGGGAAAAAAACAATTGTAATTATATATTATCTCTAAAATATTTCAGAGTGAAAAGAATTACTAGTACCAATGTGAACAACGGCATTGTGAAATTACAATTGGCTTAATAGTTTACTGACTTATCCACATGATCCATCCAAAGGTAAACATGTTCGGGTTCCATTGATTTCAGAGGGAGAGTGAAACATATGCTTAAATCTTTCTCATTAAAATCAATGGGACTTAAAACCAGCTCAACTCTGAGTGGATCATGCTCATCAGTTGCAGTTAGGCTGCTGAAATCTTTCTGGGGTACATGGGATTTACAATGCCTGACTACAGGCAGGACTGGATCCATTGGCTGGAAGGATGGCAACTCTACAGTGCTCCTTAAGATTGCTTTTAAATAATTACTTGCAACATGTGGTCACTTTAAAAATGCCTGTAAGATCCCTATGCTTCCCAAGAGCTGACCAGTGATACATTCTGGCCATGTGGTAGGGCTATTTGTTTGTTTTTCACATTTTTATACTACCCTTCCCCAAAGGAGTTAGGGTGGTATGCATAGTTGCTCCCCACCTTTTGTCCTCACAACAACCCTGTAAGTTAGATAAGGCTGAGAGATAGTGACTGGCCCAAGGTTACCCAGGAAGCTTCATGGCTGAGCAGGGATTTGAACCTGGGTCTTCAAGGTCCATCACCACACCCTGCATAGTCTGAAGACTGAAAGGAGAGAGAAATGGTAATATTCACTTTAGCACATGCCTGGAAGGACTATAGACATCTCCATCAGGCTAGGGTGTACTATTCAGAAGATAAGCTTCTCATTGCTTCCTGCCTTCCTTTCCACATGTATGGCTGCTTGTGTAGGAAACCTCTTTCCCATTTTCCTTCCCATGCTTAGAGGGTGGTACTTGCACAAGGACTGTATATACTTAGTCACATACAACAAATACATTGGATCGTGTGGGTCTTTTTCAGTGGTCAACCCCAAACCACAGTCATGTATATGCCATGATTCAGAAATGCCAAAAATAAGCACAAAATATGTTACTGGTCACAGAATTCAGATTTCTGAGAATCTCAGTTTTCATCTTACAATCAGCAAGATTCTAGCAGACCTTATGACTGCAGAGATGTCCTTGAGAGTGTGTGGGTGACATTTGCTGAATTTTAGAAGCCAGAGGGTGGGAGGGTGAATCAAGTTTCCAGTGGCTGAAGGTGAGGCTTTGATGCCCTGCACATCTTGCATCTCCAATGCCAAGCAAAACAGAATAAATTATGCAAAATAGTAATAATTGCAGACTTAATGATACAACAAGAATAACAATGCAGTGTTGCCCTATTTGCATAATCTGTACCAATTGCAGGATCTTCCTGTTGCAGAATATAATATAAACTCCTGGGTGCAGAAAATTAGGGACTTTATTTAGCATAGAGTAGCTGCCGTCCTGTCTTAAATCCATAAAATCACAATGCACAATTGCTTGGCTCTCAACCACTGGACACAATCCTTTGGGTAATTTTTCTGAAGGAGTCAATTGAGCGCGATACCATAGTCTTTCGAGACTGAAGGTTGCCAATACGAATACGATCAATTGAGCATCCAATGCATGAATCCTGTGCATTTCACTGGGGCTTGCAAAGGAGAACCTCCCACTGGATTATGTCCAGCTAAGGAAATTCTTCAGCCTATTCCAAGACCCTGTACACCAACATGTCATCAGTACCACAAAACCATTCCTTTTACCGTCCAGCATTTTAGAAACAATCTGTCAGCCATGTATAACTAGGATTGGCTTGATTTTAACATGTATCTTAATTTAGCATTAAAGACACTCCTACATCAAGGAAGAACTACTACCACCCCACCCTTGGAACACACCTCTTTATTTTCCAGCAGGGGGAATATTAAAATGGTCCCAACACTGGGCCTATTTTGATACGATTGTTTCTGTTCAGTATCAACCAAGCGGAGAGCTTCTTAGCACATTTCATTTGTGATCTTTTAAAACTGTCAGACTGGAATGATTTTCAGTCACTTCCGTCTGGAGTGGATTTAAAATCCTGTCCCAAAGGTGGTAGATTAATAGATTTAAAAGGCAAAGTATTAATCTAATGCACTGATCTGTCTCCCAACCCATAACTTATAGCATAACTGTCATGAGATTATGGCAGTTCTCCAATGAAACAAAGTACTTACATTTGATTTTGCAATAATAAAGCATTTCACTGACCATTACAATTGCTGCTTTAATACATAATCTTCTGTGTTCTATGAGGTAGGGAAGCTGGTACCAGAGGGAGTTTTAAAGACTTAAAGGGCATGTAATGGTTCACAGTGCTTATATTGAACATATTTGGGTTTGACTTTAATTATGAGAAGTAAATTCAACTGTTGGATGAAAGAGCCTTTGGCTTTGGAGGCAAACTTCTGAGACTGACAATGAGATGGTGGAATTCTGCACAAGACATGGCAGGATCACAGATTAAACCTTCCCTCCAATGTAGCAAATATCCTCTGCATGTATCAAACTCTCAGAAATGGAGCTATGAATTGCAATGTCCTTAGCTGGATGCCTCTGCCTTTAAGTCATGGTGGCCTTACACAAACCTTCTGGCAATTTGGAGATAATACTGACTGGCCTTACAGGGTTGTTCTGGGATTTACAGAAGTAATGTATAGGAACACTCTAAAGTGCTACATAGAGGCCCAATATTCTTACTGATGTGCTAGTTTACCACATTCTAGCAGCTTCTTATGTGGTGGAGCATTAAAAATATAAGCTCCATTCCACCCCACATGCAGTCTGAAGTGGTAAAAATCCAAAACCTCCCACCTCTTTTTACATACACTGTGGAGTGACTCTGAGATCATCAATCTGCAAATCAGAACAAGTTGGGTTACCAGTAGAAGAGAGGGGAGTGCCTAATGCATGAGTCTGTTTAACCAAGAAAACAGATTTCTGAGAGGACAGATTTACAAAGCAGAGAGAGAGAGAGAGAGAGAGAGAGAGAGGTGAAGAAAATGTGGTTTACATGTCAACCAAGTGAGTTCCAGCCTTTGCCAGAAGAGAAACAGTATGTATTTTTGTGTATAGTAAAACCATTCACATGGAGCCAAATTACCCACACAGGAGACTGATCTGTACTGTACCACTTCCGACTGCAAGCAGGGATCCAATGTTTCAGTACTCTCCCATAGAAAAACTCCTTGCTTGCAAAAAATGAGTATGACAGAGAGGAGGCCAAGCTAATGCCACAAGGACTGATTCACATACATATTTATTTATTTATTTTGGGTGATTGCTATCCTACCTCATTCTCAAAGAGACTTGCAGCAGCCAACATGATAGTTTAAAATACAGTCAAGCATTAAATACAAGCATTAAACACAATTAAAAAGACTATAAAAATAACACAACAGAGGAGCGAAGGCAAACCCAGAAACAAAACATAATCCAGAAAAGCTGGAGCAAATCAGTTTGCTTTCAGAGTATGATAAAACAAAAAGAAGGAGAGAGAACAATGAATTTCCTGGGCGAGGGGGTTCCATAGTGAGGGGGTGACTACCAATAAATCCTATGAATCCAGTTCCTGGGAATCTCATCTGATCTCCCCTGGGGCAAATGTGGACTGCACAAAAAGGCCCCCCAGCAGTCCTAGGAGATGGGTGGATTGTGAGCCCTTTTGAGACAGGGAATAATTTATTTGATTGTCTCTGTAAACCACATAGGCTGCAATCCTAACCAACTTTCCAGCACTGAGATCAGGGTCGATGAGAGGCATTTTAGCAGGGGGTACAAAGTTCCCAAAAAGGAAGGGGGGCAATGGGTGCATGTAGAATAGGGGGGGGGGCAAAATAGGATGGGGGAGGATGCTGACAACCACCATAGTCTTTGTTGCTCAGGTCTACTAGGCTTCTTGACGCAGAGTCCCGGTCTACCTGACTATAGGACATTAGCAGCTAGATAAAGTAATATGGAAAACCAAACACACTCCTAAGTCTCTCTGAAATCTTTGAAATATAGAAAATGGATTGCAGCATATTAGCATTATCATATTTAGGGTCACATTAAAATGGCTCAAAATGAACTACCGCAGCAGCTGTAGCCCCACAGCTGGGTCCCTGAGCTTCTATACACTCCTTCATGGTTATGGGATCCACAAGCCAAAGAGCTACTATAGCAGACCAGTTTCCTCCCAGATTTGACACTGTTTTAAGGAGGGTCATGGATGCTTTCCTGGGCCTGGTGCATATGGCTTGCAGTAGCAGTTACACTGCATGTACATGATTGTGCTCCAGCATTATGCGCTGGCTGTGAGTTCAGGTAAGATAGGAAAATGTCAGGTCCCAGGAACTTTCTGGGCCCCCTCCTTTGGCTCCTAGGCCCCCTTTCTGACCCTGGGGCTGGGTACAAATTACCCCCTTTACCCCCCTTTCCTAGACCCTGACTGAGTTAAGGGTAATGCGACTCTGAGGTAAGGGAACAAACATTGCCTCACCTTGAGGAGGCCTCCATGACTGCCCCCCAACTGCAGGATTTAGCACATGCCCCACTGGCACAGCTATGCCAGTGCTGGAAAGTTGGATAGGATTGCGCCCTTATTAAACTCTTTTGGTTGAGAAGCAATGGGTTGTTGGCAACCTTCAGTCTCGAAAGACTATGGTATGTGGTTGGTGGTTCTGGATGGTGGTTCTGGAATAGCGTCTAGTGTGGCTGAAAAGGCCAATTCAGGAGTGACAATCCCTTCCATACTGGGAGCAAGTGCAGTCTGTCCCTGGTCTGTCTCCCTGGCTATGGGCCTTCCTTCTTTGCCTCTTAGCCTCAGACTGTTGGCAATGTGTCTCTTCAAACTGGGAAAGGCCATGCTGCACAGCCTGCCTCCAAACGGGCTGCTCAGAGGCCAGGGTTTCCCACTTGCAATATATAACAATAATAAAGGGCTTGATGAGAAGGGATAATGATGGGATAATGGGGAGGACTTGATATTTAAAAAATGCTAGCCACCATCAGGTGGGCTGTGACTAACCAATGATGATGATGATGATGATGATGATGAATATGGGGAAGGCAGTCTTTCAGGCACGAAGTCTTTTAGGACTTATAAGATCATAGTCAACACTTTGAATTCACTCAGAAGATCATTTGGCCTCATTAGTTTCACAGGGAGAGTAAAACACAAGTGAAATATGTTTCCATGGGACTGGATTGGGCCCATGGCTTTTATACTTGCCATTTTTTTCAGCAATGCTTTGGGGGTATTCTTCAAAAGAACAAAATTCTTTTCTAATGTGAATATATCAATGTTCACCTCTCCTCTAATGTCTTCTTCAACTTTTGCTCTCTTCTGGCATGCCTTTGTCAAGGCTTGCCTTTTCCCACAAGAATGAGACCTTGACAAGCTTGGGGGCCTTGAGGTGCATACACATGTGTAGCCATTCTTGGGATGAGGCAACCAGCATTGCCCCCAAGCCCTCTCCTTGCACCCGCCTTTCTTTTCTCACTTCCACTCTCAGATGCATGCCATTATTTCCACCTCCTGTAAGCATAGCTGCATGGCCACTTCCCTCTTAGCAAGGCTTGTTGATTTTTTTTTTTAATGTGTAGAATAAGAAAAAAAAATAGTAAACAGATTGTATAACAAAGTGTTCTGTAGCTGTCAGCAAGGGCTTTGGAAAGCAACCCATTTCCCTCCCAAAGCGCAATTGGTTGACAATCGGCACGTAATGAATAATAGCTCGTGGGGACCAGCAGCAAAACATGTGTGGGAAAACTTTAATTAAAAGCTTGTCAGTACAATTTTACCTGGGTGACATCATCTGACTGAAATCTCCCTGCCGGGCTTTGTTGTCTGTTGAATCACAGGTAGCAGGCTTGTTTTGCTGACAGCAAACAATTCAAAAAGTACTTTAGAACACTGGGGGGAAGAGGCCTTTGCTGCAGAGGAACACAAGCCATTTACTGTGGTGTAATTTTCTAATTAGCCGGTGTGCAAGGCTCACGCCTACCTTCTCTTTTGGAAGAGCAGAACGACAAATGAACTTGGATAGCAGCCCTGCGTGGGGGATGTTGTCTTGATTAATACAACCCCCCCCCCCCCGCACACACACACATCCTGATATTCAGGTCTGCTGGGCCAGATCCAAGATCCACATCACCCTGTGTTCTGTTTCCAACCCTGGACAGCCAGATGCCTCGGGGAGAGTCACAAGCAAATCATGAAAGTAATAACCCTTCCTTGTTGTCTGCCTCCAGCATCCAGCATTTAGGATGTACTGTCCCTGAACATCAGGTGCCATGTAATGACCATGGATAATAGTTGTTGGTACATTTACCTTCCATGAATGTGTTGGATTCTTTGGGAAAGCCACCAACTGTTGTGGCCATCAATATACAGGCCCAGTCTTGTTATGCACGGATTTTTTATACACAGATTTGACTCAACACGAATCGCCACTGCAAATGAGAAGGAATGTGCTGATCCCTGGAGAAGGGGAAAAATGCACCCCTTTAAAATCAATTTAAAAAACTGAACAGTCCTTTAACAATAACCTCCTTAATGAGAGAGAGAGAGAGAGAGAGAGAGAGAGAGAGAGAGAGAGAGAGAGAGAGAGAGAGAGAGAGAGAGAGAGAGAGGGCAGCTGGCTGACAATCCATCAATCCTTCTCTCTCCAGACGACCCCTCCCTTCCCCCTGAGCACGTGAAAGAAAGGTGATCATTTTCCATTGGTGAAGGGAGGGGCTGAGTGGAGAGCCTTTGTAAGCACTTGGAGGAGGACTGATTGATGGATTGTCTTCTTAATGACTCTTATCTTACACCACAAAGGTCAGCAAGGCTGTTTTTAAATCACCAGAGCTTTTTTGCCATTCACGTGAGTGCTTGGACCCACACAAATAATGAGGCTCAACCTCTATCCTCTGGTATCTGTTCATTTATTTATGGTAGGGAATTTCATAAGAGCGTTATGCATTGTGTGAATAGCATGGCTGAATTTATGAAATGACAACGCAGTTGTCTAGCCTTCCGCCACTTTCTGTCTTAGGAGGATCATGAAAGCATCATTATAATTGTCTATCAAAGAGGAATCATACAGTGCAATGATATGGAGTAGCAAGAAACCAAATGCACCCCTAGAATAAAGGAAAATTAGACTGACTATCAAAAGGAAGAATATGTTCTCAGCAAACGTACATATTGAACACTCTTGTGAATAGCCTGAGCAGTGTAATGTAAGTCTTGCAAACCATGCATGCTTGCAGTTCCTCTTCCATGAAAACAAAACCCAGAATGACTTTGTTTGCAGGAAAGAGGAAGCACCACTGATGTATCTGCCAAGTAAGAGCAGAACCGCTGCAAAACAGTGCCTCAACCCCCAGCTCATCCAATTGGTCCAGAAGAGCACCCTGGTCAATGGTGTCAAAAGCTGCTGAGAGGTCCAGCAGGACCAACAGGGGTGCATGCCTCTTGTCCAGTCCCCAGCGAAGGACATCCACCAAATCCATTTCTATCCCAAAGCCTGACCTGAAGCTGGATTGAAAGGGGTCCAGATAATCTTTTTCATCCAAGACCCTCTGGAGATGACACCACTACCTGCTTGATCACCTTCCCCAGAAATGGGAGGTTTGAGACTGGTCAGTAATTGTCCAATATGGTGGATTCCAGGGAGCACTTTTTCAGGAGGGGTGAACCACTGCCTGTTTTAAGGCCAGCAGCAGCACCCTCTCTCTAAGAGATGAATTAACCAACCTCCCTGTCCACTCAGCCAGTTCCCCCCCCTCTCTCAGATCTAATAAGCCATGCTGCACAAGGATGAGGCAGGCAAACAGATGACCTTACACTGCAAAGGTTTCTGTCTACATCCTTAGGCTCTCTGGACCAACAGGCACCAAGGGGACTTTGCTAGACATTGTCACTGTGGAACCCAAGTCATGGCAGATGTGAACAATTTTATCTGCAAAGTCCTAAACAGAGCCTTGCAAACATGTCATAGCAGACCTCCGTGTATTCCTCTTGATCAATCAGAGTGGGCAGGTGGCAGTAGGCCTTGGACAGCACAGAACAATTCTGCTGGGCAATTGCAATGATGGCAGAGAAGAAGATTCACCATTGCCGTCATCACCACAGAGTAGGATCCACAACGAGATCTTGCCTATGTTCAGTCAGACTTGGCACAAGTTTTCCACTACTGTTGCTTGAGATCTCTACCCTGTCACTTCACCATTTGTAACTCTGGATCCACTGCCCTGGCCATTTCCCATTCCAGAGGTCAACAAGGGCCTCAGATGAATCATCAGCATTGGTAGCTGGAAAATTCCCCATAGCTCTCAGGAAACCCTCAGAATCCATTAGCCTCCAGGGGCAGCCCATACAGTCCCATTTTTTTAGAGGTAAGAAATCACTACTGTAGCAATGGCTACACCTCATGAATAAGGGTCATTCACTGTGATGACCAGAACTGAGCCCCAGTTTCATTGTTAGCTGTGCACATTCACAGAAAGAGACAGTTTGGGATTATTAATAACAATTAAAACTTGGCCATTGCACAGAAGATTTGTAATAATAAAGGATAATGCTTAGCAATTAGATTAACTCATTTTCAATTGGATCCAAGTTAGCAAGAGGCATTTCATAAACTGTAATGAGTGTGGGCAATTGTGGCAGGGACCTAATTCAACCTGCTGAGATCAGAGAGTAGATTTCCATTGATCTTAGTTGTCAATGGAGTAATTCTACAGTACATGAAGTGGTGTGTTTGTCTATATGCAGTTTCAAGCTTCAGACAGAAAGTGGCTAGATGCTTATTGAATTATCTGGTAGGCTTGCAAATCAGTGAACTTGTTTTGTTTGAGAGGCCACAAGTGATATAAGTCTGGCCTAAAGCAGAGGAGACCAATGGAAATGAAAAATGGCTCTTTCAAAATTCTGGACTGGTTAACATTGATGGTGCATCTTGAATGAATAACAAAGGAGTGTATGACATATGCCAGTCACTTGGTCCCATCACTTGGCAAGCTGTATACAGCATTGCTGAAATCATTTCAAATGAATGAATTGTGCAATCATTTCAAAGAAGTATATGGAAATCATGGCAGCTGTGTATAAGCCTCCAATGGATCCTCAGGATAGTATTCCATATTTCTAAATGGCATCACCCAAGGCCAAATCCTATCCAAGGTTCAGGCACCATTGCAGCTGCAATGCAGCCCCAAGGTAATGGAAAAATGTTGCCTTACCTTGAGGAGACCTCTGTGACTGCCCCCCCCCTCCCCACAGGATGTAGCACATGCTCCACTGACATGGCTGCATCAAAGCAGTTGGATAGTTGAAAATTTGCATAGGATTGGGCCTCCAGTGTTTCATGCAGGAGGGAGGCAAAATGGAATCTTAGGAAGCCCCATCAGTGAAACATCACAGGGTACAGCAGTAGTCTTTCAGCACCACCTTTTGTGACCTATCTTTTAGAGGTGATCAGTGCCAGAGTGATGACTCCTAAGTCCACCCTAGCCAGGTGGTCAAGAAAGATGGCATAGTCAATGGTAACAAAAGGTGTTGCAAAATTCAGAAAAATGCACAGAGATGCATTTCCCCTGCCTGTTGACCAGCCAGCAATGTGACTAAGGCACTTTCTGTTTTTGTGTCAATAGGTAAGATATCCCGTTTTTAGTGCCTGCTTGGGACTGAAATCATAGTGGGAGTTGTCGAATATCACCAAAAGGGGCACAATATCAGGAAGATGGGCATTGTTGCCTTGGTGGATCATGAATCTGACAGGCTGAGCCAAACAGCGGGGGTAAAGCACCCATTAGCTATGCAGACCGGTTGAGCTGTGATGAGCTGTTAAAAGTGTTAATTTATTTTGCTGTGTAAACTGGTATGCCAATGTATTATCAGGTTCATTAAGTAATGCTCAAACAGTACTCATCGTCCCTGAAATGTCTACCATCAGGACCAGACTCTACAACTTAACAAAACATTGCAACATGCAAACATCTAACCACAGAAGGCAAAGGATTTGATAGGTCTGACGAGGATTGATCCAAAGTGGTGAGGGTGCAATAGATTCAGGAATCTTATTTACTGGTAAATCCTCACAACTTCCTGTGAGTATAGGTGAGGCTAAGTAGTAACTGCCTCAAGTAAATCCAGTGAGCTTCAGGATGGAGAGGAGATCTAAATCCAGGTGTCAGTGATCCAACCCAACATTAACCGCTGTACCATACTAGCTTTTCAAGGAACTGGGAGCTAATTTGACATTTAAATCAATGACTATACATACATACATACATACATACATACAGAGAGAGAGAGAGAGAGAGAGAGAGAGAGAGAGATTTTCACAACATCAGGTTGTGTGACTACTACAGCACCAACCCACAGATGGCACAACCTGAAGACCTCACATTGAACAGCAAGTTCAGAAGGTTTGCAAACGGATGAGGGGTAGTACTGTGCATCTTTCCACCGTCCATTCTGGCCCACCACCAACAGAGAGAGGCACTCCAAACTATGCTCTGATCCATGACAGCCCCTTTGAAGGAAGAAGCCTTTCTTCTTCTAGGAAGAAGGAGCAAGAGGAAAAGTCACATCTCTCCACCCTCTTGGCAGCTGAAGAAACCAGCAAAATGGACTAGGATGGAGGGTGTAGCCCCCCTCCCATTTCCCTTACCTCCATCTTCTGCTCCCGTAGGAGCAGCCTCCTCCATCTGTCTGGGTTCTAAAATGACCCAGAAAAGGAGAGCATGGTGGCTCCCTAGCATGTTTCACTCTTTCTAGTCATTTCCAACAGTGAGGAGGCTGCATTCAGGGTACCCAAAGCTAGAGGTAAAGGAAAGGGGCAGAGAGCTCAGCTCAGTTCAGCTCAGCTTGGTTCTCTCCTCTCTCAAGCCACCCTGGGGAGGAGGGAGTGGGCACATGTTAATGTAGCATAGAAGTTCTTTTTTAAATGCAGAGGGAGAAAAGTCAGCATTATGTGTAGCTGGATTGGGCAGCATGGGAGCACCAGCTGGGCCTGGGCGAGGGGTTCAACTTTGACACCAAGTTGTTAAACCACTTTTCTTATTCACTGTCCTCTTTGAGAGGATTGACCAAACTAAGCCTAAAATGCGGCTTTCCTGCTGTTGTTCCTGCAACATTAAACATGATCTACGGCATCAAGTATTCCTCCTGGGTTTCTTGAGTTTTCTTTCCTTGAATCAGCTGAGGAATCCATTGACTCTGGAATTTGCTAACACGAGAAGCAGAAGTTTTCTCACAGGGCTCGCTTCCTGTTCAGACCAAACATTTCAAATGGAAAGACTTTCATTTGTCCTTTGTATCTGTTTTAGGTTGGAAAATGTCATCCATGTTCCCATCTTGCCAGCCGTGGGCTCTCTTACATCATTATTAATGAACTGGAATTTGGGAGGAAAACAAACTCGGCAGCCAACTGTGTGTAAATCTGAAGAGCAAAGGCATGGAAAAGGAAATTGGCCAAACCGTTGACATGAAACAAGAATGGTTCACTAAAGGTTGCCAGATGTCACCTGGGAGAAGGCACTGGTGTCTTGAGTAGTGGCACAGAAAGAAGACATTTCACCACTGCACTTGCTCCAGGTTTGGTACTGTACAGTCAGTGTAGTGACTGGTCCCGGATGTAGTATGAAGGCCAATAATAGAAGTGAATGATACAGCCCCTTTGATAAAGTTAAGCAAGGCTGGTCTGGTCAGTACCAGGGTGAGAAAATGCTCCATGTGTTCCATAATGGAATATAAATGAACTCTCAACATAGGCACTAGCAGCACAATCTTATGCATGTCTATCCTGAAGTCAACCCCAGTGTGCTCAATGGGGTTTACTCCCAGGAAAGCGTGGATAGAATTGCACCCTCATTTTTCACCTATATTCCAGGGCCTTAACCAGGAGTAGTTCAAGAGGACTTGTCACTCTTGCAAGAATGCACCCTGCCACCTACCACCCAAAAACCTCTTGTGCAACCCCCACCACTGCTCTTGCTGTTGGTGCTGCCACCTCTGCCACTACCTCCTTGCTCACCTAACTGCTTCATAAAGCATCCAGGTGACCAAGGAGAAGTGGAGTGTGGGGAGCCAGAGACTGCCTCCCCAGCCTTTTACCATCATCTCCATCCCCACCTCCTTCCTCTGTAATGTCCTGCTTGAAATAAACAGGATGAGTGGAGCATGCGCTATTATTTAGGTAATAACAACATAAAAACACAGCCATGATGGGTATACATGATGGAGGGATGTGCCGATCCACTGTGGCGAGACTTAAGTTCTGAGTCCCTGCCCCCTTTGACTCAACTCTTAACGGGTGGCTGTGGGGACTCAGCCAGAGACTTTTTTGGACTCTTACTTGAGTCTGAGTCTTTTCGATAAACAAGTCAGGTGCAACTCTGCAGAAAAAATGGAGCCACCTGCAGAGCATTTGTGTGTGTGAGAGAGAGAGTTCTCATTTAACACTCCCCTGATGTTCCCATCCCATCTGTAAACAAAAGCTGTTGTTCTTTGTGTGAGTGCAGCTGTGCAGGAAGTGCTGATCGGTTCCTTATGAACCCAGGTTTCCGAGTCTCCACTTGTTCCTGAGAAAAACTCCTGAGTCTCTATTCACTTCCAGTTTCAAAACATGTGTAACTCAAGTCTGCATGGGTCAAGTCTTACAAGTCGAGTTGCCCAGCCCTGACATCATGAGTATATAACTAGCCATGATGGTTATACGCAACAAGTCATGATGGGTGTACAGAACTTCCTGGTTTTAGAAGTAGGCTGTCTCTGAATGCCAGATGCAAGGGAGTAGCAACAGGATACAGATATCTTGTTGCCTGACTGGCTTCTGATTGGCTTGGATATTGTCTTGTCACAGCTCCTCCCCACTGGGCCTTGTGCCCGCTTAAGGCTGATTAGTTTTCCTGGGTTGACTCACCAGTACAGCACGCAAAAGTCAGAGTCCAAAGTCAGCAAGCCACGTCACAGTCCAGGGTCAGTTTGTCAGTCAGTCAGTCCAATCAGTCAAAGGTGCCAAGTCAGAATCCAAAGTCAGTAAGCCAAGTCAGTCAGTCCAAGATCAGTTTGTCAGTCAGTTCAATCAGTCAGTTAGTCTCCTCTCTCCTCTCCACATTCACTCCTCCTACAACCCACACTCCTTTCTATCTCAGGTGCTCCTTATATCCTGAGGGATCTCCTTTAGCCTCTAGTGGCTGCAGCTGTGCAGCACACCTCCAGCTACCACCTGGGCCTTAATCCTGCATTCACTTAGAGCAAGGGGCACTGTGGACACCACACCCTATCTCCTCGGTAATATCTTCCGCAATGTCACTACACTCCACCCCTTGGTGTCACAGTGGCCCCCCTTGATCGATTGTCTGCTGTTTCCTTTCTTGGTAGTGTATAGGAGTCCTTATTCCCTACGCTTAAGCTTTCCTATATCTAAGCAGACAGGGGACTCTGCTCCTGCTATTAGCACCCAATATGTGGCCCCTGGCCCTCGGCTGATAATTTCCCCAGCCCTGTTTGGCTGGTGGGGATATATGATCCAGACTTTTTGACCGTCACACAGCTCCTTGTCAGTGGAGCCAAATCCTTGGTTCCCCCTGGCCGTGGGCTTCCCAGGGCCATCCACCTCTTGAATGGCTGGCCTACTATATTTTTCACAGATCAACTGCGCAATTCGTTGCCCCGCCTGGCAGGTGATGTCACTTTTACTCCCATTATGGAGAATGACTTTTACCTCCCCCTGGTAGTCAGGGTCTACCACCCCTCCTAACACCTGTATCCCTTGGAGTGCAAGGCCCGATCGGGGTGCAATCCTCCCATATGTTCCTGGGGGTACTGTCACCCCAATCCCCAAGGGGATAGTGATCTGCTCTCCTGCTGACACAATTATTTCCTTTGGCGTGGCCAAGTCTATTCCAGCACTATCCGGGGTTGCCCGTATGGGCAGAATGCCGTGTTTCTGCGTCTTCCAGACTCTCAAACTTGGTATGGGGGTGGGAACCACCAAACCCACCATGCGCTGCAGGGGTGTTTGCCCTCCTACAATGGGCCTGCTGTTAAGTTCAAACTCTGCCTGGTCCAATACTGTGCTCCACTTTTTCAGAGTATGGTCAGGGGTCAACTGTCTGATCTTTTGTTTGAGCAGCCCATTCATTCTTTCTATGAGGCCAGCTGCCTGGGGATGGTGAGGGATGTGGAAAACCCATTGGATTCCCCATTCATTTGCCCAGTCCTGCACAGCAGCCCCTGAAAAGTGACTGCCATTATCACTCTGCACCTGTGCTGGCACCCCGTATCGCCTTATTAGTGATTCCAACCCTCTAATTGTGGTCTGTTGGGTGGCTCTAGCCCCAGGGTGTACTAATAGGTACCCCGAATATGTGTCCACCATGGTCAGCAGGTACTGCCATCTCCCTGACTGGGGCAGCGGGCCTATGTAGTCCACCTGCCAGACTTGCCCTGGTCCCTTTCCTCGGTGAAGGTGGCCTCTGGGAATTTTAGTGAGAGGGATGTCCTTAATTCTTGCACATATATCGCATGCTGCTGCCACTGTGTGGGCAGCGTCAGCTGAGCAGGGAATGCCCCGCTGCAGTGCCCATTCTCTCGTGCCCTTTGCCCCCAGGTGGCCTGACTTTTCATGGGCCCATCGAGCTATGACTAATAGTTCATCATCCTGATTTTGGGCCGGTGTGGTAATTCGAACACGGGCCAGCCGATCAACTGCTTGATTGTACTCTGCCTCTGTAGTCCCAGTAGAGTGCCCATCTACATGTCGAGCACGTACAATCAAATGCTGTAGACACTGATCAATTCGTAACCACAACTCCCGTCCCCACAATGGGCGCTGATAAAGAGTGAAGTCATCCCTTTTCCACCTGGGGAACCACACTGTCAGACCTTTATATACAGCCCAGGAATCTGTATATATGTATGCTGTTTGATCTCGTTGCTCTATAGCGTGCTCCATTACCATTAGGACTGCCATAAGTTCAGCATACTGGCTGGACTTTCCTGTCCCAGCCCGTGTTAATGTGGTTTGTTGCCTGGGATTGAGTGCTGCAGCCTGCCAAACTCGATTCCCCCCACTATATCTTGCCGAGCCATCTGTGAACCATGTGGTATCCTCCTCCACCTGGTCATAAGGTGGGGCCTCTTTTACGGGGGACTCCCCCAGTGGCTCTGCCTTCACCATCTCTACCTCCTCCCCCACTGGTGTCAGAGCCAACACTTGCTCCTGGAGAGCACTTACCCCCTGAGGACCGGGGCGTGCCCTTTCTGAAATGTACCACTTCCACTTTATTATGGAGGACTGTTGGGCCCGGCCTATCTTTGGACTGGCAGAGTCGTCCATGATCCAATGCATAATGGGGATGCTGGGTCGCATCACCACCGGGTCCCCTCCCGTAAGCCTCTCGGTCTCCACCAGAGCCCAGTAGCACGCCAGCAACTGGCGCTCAAAGGGGGAGTAATTTCCCGCTGCCCCAGATAGTGTTCTGGACCAGAAGCCCAGGGGCACCTTTTTCCCTTCCTGCCCCTTCTGCCATAGGCTCCACATTGCTACCTCTTGGTTGGCAGACACCTGCAGTTCAAATGGAAGCCCTTTCACAAATGGACCAAGCGGCATGGCTGTAGCCACTGCGGCTTTGGCGGCAGCCAGGGCGGCTTGCTGCTGTTCTCCCCACTCAAATTCCGCCTTCTTTCTAGTCACCCGGTAAATGGGTCGAAGTATCTGGGCCAAGTGTGGGATATGCTGCCTCCAGAATCCCATTAATCCTACTATGCATTGGGCTTCCTTCTTTGAGGAAGGAGGAGGCAAGGCTGCTATCACGTTCAGTACTTTCTCAGGGATATGTCGTACTGGCCCTGACCACACCACCCCTAAGAATTGGACTTGTTGGGCTGGTCCCTGTATTTTGGCAGGGTTAATCTCCCACCCACGAGCCTTCATGTGGGCTACCAGGGCAACTAATCCCTCCTGCACATCCTGTTCTGTAGGGCCTGAAATCATAATGTCATCTATGTAATGGGCTAGGAACAAAGTAGGGTTCAAGGTTAACCGCCCCAGGTCTCGTGCCACCAGCCCATGGCACAATGTAGGGCTATGCAGATACCCTTGGGGCAAGACCTGGAAAGTATATTGTGCTCCCTCCCAACTGAATGCAAACTGGTCCTGTGATTCTTTACTGATGGGGATGCTAAAGAACGCATTAGCGAGATCTATTACGGCATGCCAGGCTCCAGCGTTTTTCTCTATGTGCTCCAGCAGGGTCACCATATCAGGAACCACTGCAGCCAGTGGTGGTGCTAGTTTGTTTAGTTGGCGGTAGTCAACGGTCATCCGCCAACTACCATCTGGTTTTTTAACTGGCCAGACTGGGGAGTTAAATGGTGAGACTGCTGGCCTAACTATCCCAGCTTCTAACAGGCCTTTTATAGTCTCAGTTATTTCTTTGTGACCGCCTGGTAGGCGATACTGTTTCACAAACACTGGTCTGTCTGGCGAGGGAATGTGCAAAGGGGTCCATTTAGCCTTCCCCACCAGTACTGCCCTCAGTCCAAAGGCGTATCGCCCTTGGGGAATTTGAAACTCTTTCCCCCTTAATAGGTCCATGCCTATTATATACTCCGGGACCTGTGAAATTAGAACCGTGGCTATGAATGGTGCAGACTTCCCTATTGCTAAACGCACCTGCGTTTCAGTTGTCACCTCTTCTCCATCGCCATAGACATTGACATATCTGATAGGCCCTGCATGTTTCTTTGGGTCACCATGCAATAGGGTCACTTCTGACCCTGTATCCATTAAGGCCAGGACTGTCTGCACATTCCCTTTGGCCCAGTATATAGTTAGGGGGATGTGAGGGCGTGGGTCTCCAGGGATCGCTGTTTTCATGGGCCTTACCACTGGAGCCCGCCCACCTCCCTATTCCTGGGGTTGGGCTACATCCCACCCAGATGTTGTGAGATCCTCCTCAGAGGAAGCCGGAGAAATCTCATCCTCATGGTGCACTTCCACCACGAGGTCTGTGGGACTTGCCTGCCTCACTTGGGGCTTTTTCTTCCCCTTGGTGCACTTGTCTCTCCAGAGCTTACGTAGCTCCATGGTAGAAAGACCATCTATCTGGTCCTTGGGGACTCCTTGTTTCAATAGATCAGCCCATAGTTTCCACCGGGGAACTACTTGCTCAGGATGGGGCGACACCTTCCCCTTATGACTTCTCCCAGTGGTCGCCCTCCCTTCATACTCGGAGGGGTGCCTCTCATTTTGTACATTTCGGGCCCTTGGCCGGGAGAGGCTTTCTTCGGGCATATCTTGTAGTTGCCCTAACAGGAGAACTACATCCCCAACATCATGTCCCTGGGCTGGTCCTAACATGGCCACTATGGCACCTTTTAGGTGTGGCGGGGCCCCCCTTACCAGTCGTGCCCTCATCCCAGGTGAGAAGGGCTGAGAATCCGGCCCTACGAAGCCTGGCACATACATGCCTATTTGCATGGCCATTGTGCGCAGCTGCCCCATTGCCTCGTCTATGGTGCGCCAACCTGGCAGGTTCTCCTCCCAATCCAAGGGTGAGGGATATCTCGCCTTTATCGCCAATCCAACCCAGGCGATCAAAGAGGTAGGTGGACCCTGAGCCCCCCGCAAATAGCTGTTAATTACAATGTCCCGTGAAAGGGCCCCTAATGCTTTTAATTCCTCTGGGCTTAAGTGGATGGCACCTGCCCCTTGATCATATAAACGGAGCAACCAGCTACTCAGCTGCTCAGTAGGGCGTTGCCTCATATCCCGACCTATCTCCACCAATTCCTGTGAAGTATAGTCCCGCACGGTCCTCACTGTTTGTGCAGGAGCGCCTACGGGACCCTTGGCCTTGTTGGTAATCAAGGGGCGTGCCCGTAGCACAGGTTGTGCTACCCTCCTAGTTTTTTCCATACCCTGCCCTACCGAGGTCCTGGGCGTATCTCCTTCTGAGGAGGGATTCACAGGGCTCTCACTGTCTTCCCACCCTTTTGCTCCAGGCTGAGGTTTAGCCCTTAGCTCGATCAAGCGCTCCGTTAGGACCTCACCAACACTTTCTGCTACCCTAGCAGCTTTGTGGGCCCTTGCTAAGGCCTCCGCATAGGCTGAGTTTTTTTCTCTTTCCACTAGGATCATCTTTTTTAATTTGGCATTTTCTGCTTTCAGGGAGCGTATCTCCGCATTCTCGGTATATGACAAGCTCAATTTCCTTACTGAAAGGATACCACGCTTGACTACTCCTCCCATACACCAGACCATCTTGACCAAAGCCCACCCTAAACTGAAGACCATCCATGCCTTCCAGAAGGCATCAGGGACACTCATGTCTCTTACCATAAGGTCCATTGTATCCCACATCCACCAGGTATCCATTCAGCCTGTTTTCCCTGGTTGTCACACTAGGCGTGCTGCAGGAAACTATACGCCCTGGGTTCACGCCCCACTTCTGGTACCAAGTTGTCTTGTCACAGCTCCTCCCCACTGGGCCTTGTGCCCGCTTAAGGCTGATTAGTTTTCCTGGGTTGACTCACCAGTACAGCACGCAAAAGTCAGAGTCCAAAGTCAGCAAGCCACGTCACAGTCCAGGGTCAGTTTGTCAGTCAGTCAGTCCAATCAGTCAAAGGTGCCAAGTCAGAATCCAAAGTCAGTAAGCCAAGTCAGTCAGTCCAAGATCAGTTTGTCAGTCAGTTCAATCAGTCAGTTAGTCTCCTCTCCACATTCACTCCTCCTACAACCCACACTCCTTTCTATCTCAGGTGCTCCTTATATCCTGAGGGATCTCCTTTAGCCTCTAGTGGCTGCAGCTGTGCAGCACACCTCCAGCTACCACCTGGGCCTTAATCCTGCATTCACTTAGAGCAAGGGGCACTGTGGACACCACACCCTATCTCCTCGGTAATATCTTCCGCAATGTCACTACAGATATCTTGTTGCCTGAGGCACCTGGTGGGCCACTGAGAGATAAAGGAAGCTGGATTAGATGGGCCTTTGGCCTGATCAAATGGGGCTTTTCTTCTTATGTTTACAACACAAAAGTTCTTCCTTTATTCTTGTAAGGAGAAATTGAAAACTGAGACATGAATTCTGGTTGCAAGGTGTTATGATGTGAATTTGCTGCATTTCTGCAGAACTGGGGAATATACACATCCTCTATGATTTTTTATTTCTGTATTGAAGATCACATGCTTCATAACTGAAATGCAATGATTTTTCACTCTGATGTTTAACTTCTTGATTAATTATATTTATTCATTCCCACCCACCTCTTCTCATTGTTCTGCATACAGAAGGAGCTTTGTGGATAGGTAAAAGACTCACCCTTGTAGTTCCGGCCCTACCACTTCAGTAGCATTTGATCATGGAGAAGTTGTTGTCCATTAAGACTTCAACAAGGCCTGCATTTCTGCAGTGCCTTTGAATGCATGACAAAGACAGTGGGAGTCAAGTGCATGATATGTGTTTGCAGAGCTGTAGAGCCCTGGCTTTTAGAAAAAGTGGAGTTTGGTGAACAATCGCAAGAACAGATAAAGAGGATGGAGCTTCATAAGGAAAAAAAAATGTATTTGGAGTCTGTACATAAAATTATTTGATTACCACTCCATGTACTGTAGTAGGTGTTTGCAGAAGCAAGAATAACAAAGCCTTCCATTAAGAAAAACAGGCAAATTAGATGGCAATTGTTCCTAATTCTTGGCTCCCACAGTGGGAGTTCAATCATGGGGCACTGCTAAATGTGTATGCACATGCAGCACACACACACGCACACGTGTGCGCGCGCGAGCGAGACAGAGAGAGAGAGAGAGAGGGAGAGAGAGATCTAATTTCTCAGCACAGCTTCAGAATTTTCGTTCATTTTCTGTTACTGAACTAGAAAAAGTGTCCTAGTGAGGTAGTGGGAATAGCAGAAAGAACTCTGACTGGTTCCTGTTGAAATCAGAGCACTAGATCAATGTGTTGAGGTTGTTTACCTTAAGGTGACAACCTATGGCAAGTTTTTGCAGGAATATCCTCTGTGCATTCTAGGGTTAATTTAGTTCATCCTTCCTTTTCTCCTTGATCTCCCTTGGCCCATTCATAGGCTGGATCAGCTTATGCAACAGAATGGGTTGGAAGCATCTTGAAGTGGTACAGTTGATTGTTCCACAGGGGAGGCACATGAGGCATGTTATTTTTTATTGTTTTAAAAAAATCTTCTGCAAGCAGAAAACTAGCATATCAAGGGATTCCAGGGATGTGTAGTGTGGGGGCGGCATGTGAGGCGGAACCTTCCCATCATAGTCCATGGAAAAGCACTGCAGCTGGAAAAGTCTTAAAATCTTACATAGTACAGCATACTTACATAGTGAGGCTGTGAGGAAGCTACTTGAGGCTGTGAGGAAGCTGCTTGCCTGAAGCCATCTCGTGACCTTATGGCAGAGATGAAATTCAAATCAGAGATGTCCTGACTCAAACCTCAGTATCTGAGCCTCTGCACTAGTGATCATAATGCACGTACTGGTAACCTCTGGCCATGATCATTTAAATAAAGGTTGAGTTATATTTATGGAGGATGGGTCTGTCCAGCTAGAAGTCATGCTGAACAAATGGAGCATCTACGCACAGAGATGGTATACCTCAGAATGCCTGATGTTTGGGACAAGCAACAGGGAAGGGTCCCACTTTCATGCCTGGTTTGTGTGTTTCCCCAAAGGCATTTGGTTAGTCACTGTTGGAAACAGAACACTGAATGATATTATATCTAATGACATTTATTTTATAGCCTCATTGCCACTCAAAGAAGCGCAGGCTGCATGAAAATGGCATGCTCCTAATTCTGCCCACCGACGTCTTTGTATTCTTAAAAAAGATATAAACAATGTATTGAATGTGCAACATATGGCTGTCACAGGAGGGTCTCATGCATCAAAAGCTTTTACACAACTATTTACTCTGCTATGCGCTAGAAATTGGGGGTTACCATGGCAACTGTCACAGCAAATTCAATTTCCCTCTCAGTTGCTGAACACTTAAAAATCAAGCATTTTCCTGTGATCATTAATACCACATCCTTCCCTTCAAGTTACAATAGGCTGGTCATATGCATTGGCTCTGGGTCAATCTTCCACTTGGGTTCGACCTGCCTTTCTTTGGAGACTCTCTGCTGCAGTGCCCAGATGATAGCAGCCCACCAGTCGATAGTTGGGTTGACAAACCTCCCTCCTAGGCAAGTTCACTTGGAAAGACAAAGTTCACTTGGAAAGAAGCCCCACTATTTTCAGATATTGGACTTAGCTGAAATGGATAAACTTACAATTTTTCTTAAAGAGAAGTCAGTAAACTCATGGACAATTGGAAACCATTCATGAGCTTCCTGCACGCGAAGGGGAAAAAGAATTATGGATTCCATGAGTAGATTTGATATATAGATAAATTTTATTTTGTTTGGTTTTGTTGAAAAATGTATCTTAGAAATAACCAATAGATTCTTTCAGATATGATACCTAATATATGATTTGGTAGAACAAAAAAATATACTCTGCACTTGCCACACAACTTTCAATATCCGCTTTTATTTTTATTTCCATTTTTATTGTTATTTCTATTTCTAATTTTCTGAGTGTCTATTTGTTATTTTTTGGTTTAAAATAAAATTAAAATAAAAAATAAAAAAGAAAGACGTTTCAACGAATTTTCAATGAAACTGAATTTCTGGTCATCATTACTTTATCCAGTGTTTCTCAAACTACAGGTTGGGACCCACTAGGTGGGTCGCGAGCCAATTTCAGGTGGGTCCCCACTCATTTCAATATTTTATTTTTAATGTTAGACTTACTATGGTATGTGACTGCATTTGGGGAAATGTTACAGATCTGTACTTTTAATAGACTACTATATATGTACTTTTAACAATGCTAGTAAATGGGACTTATTCATGGGTATGTGTGGGTAGGATTGCAGCCTAGAATTATTAAAAAAAATTTCCTACTTGATGATATCACTTCTGGTCATGACATCACTTCTGATGGGTCCTGACAGATTCGCATTCTAAAAAGTGGGTCCCAGTGCTAGATGTTTGAGAACCACTGCCTTATCCAATAGCAACCAGTGAATATAGGTTCTCAGTTTTGGATAAAATGACCATCAAGTTGCAATGATATGCTTTCTTACCACCAATCATATTTAGGGTCTTTGGCAGTGGATTTTATGCTCCAGTGTTGTAAATTCCGGTCTGGCACCACTAAAGCCACACCGCTGTCATGCACTTTGGGGCCACTAGCACTAATGACTGGAGGCCTCACATGCTCCAGTGGCTAACCCAGCCCAGACCAGATAAGCTGGTGAGGTTTGGGGAAGGAGCAGGGAGGGAAGCGGTTTGAGGATTGGAGAGGGGAGAAGTTTAGCAGCAGTGGCAAATGCCAATATCCTATTCCGCTTTTCCCAGTCTGGCATGCCCCCGAGATTCCTTGGACTTACAATAGCTGGAGTACGTCCAAGGAGAATCATTAAAGGCCAGGCAGTTTACAGGGAGATAAGTAAATGATCTTATTCTTTACAGTGCACAACAATCAAATGTAGTGATATTAAGGAGTTTACACAAATTTGTGAATTCATTCAGATATTAACAGTGTTACTAACTCAGGCTAGCATTCCATGTAGCTACTGCCACTGTGTATAGTTGCAAGCCCCTCAGGATAGAGACCTGCATTTTTATTGTTACTCTGTTAAGTGTCAGGTGCACTAATGGTACTATTTTGGGCACAATCCTAGCCAGGTCTACTCAGAAGAAAGTCCTATTGTGTTCAATGGGACTTACTCCCAGGAAAGTGAGATTAGATGTGAGGCAGCCTTAGATGTGTAAAATTGGATTGTGGGGGGATATAATTGTCATCTCCTCAAGCATAACCGCTTAAACTACAAAATAACTAGTATTACTGAGCAATGTTACCAGTGAGTTATACAAGGGCTTTTATGTTTTAAAAAAGGAAAAAATTACCCCAGTTGGTAGATATATTGCACTGGAACTTGGAGAGCATAATCTAACATCAAAGTATCCCTTATTCCTGAAGTCACACACACCACACACAATAGTTGTGGAGATAAAATGCATAATGCTCTAATCTTGGAGGAAGCATGGGCTACAAATTTGGTTTTTTGGGAGGGGGGAGGCAGAGTGTCTGAGCTTAAAAGAAAATAGCATTTTGCCAAGGAAGGTCTTTCTGCTCTACTGCCATATAACTAGAGAACTAGATTGCAATTAGCAGGTCTGGCACCAGGATGAAGGTCCCTTGTGGTCTTATGTGCTGATACCCTGAGGTATCTGGTGGGCCACTGTGAAATTCAGGAAGCTGGACTAGATGGGCCTTTGGCCTGATCCAGTGGGACTCTTCTAATGTTAAGATGGTTAAGCTTTTCCTGAAACATAGCCCTTCAGGTTGCAGGTGAGTGGGAGACCACATTCTGAAAAGTTCCCCAGTGAGTTTAACAAGCTTATTGAGGCAGGGAGGTGGGGAGAATTCAGCCAAATCACATCAAACCTATCTGATGTACATTTGTGGTGCAAATTAGCAAGGACAGCAGCCAAACTGCTCTGGATTGCATATGAGCCTCTCAGAATCATGGGAAATGTAGTTCCCACATGCAAAGCGATAGCACAGATCAGTGCTGTCTGATCCCCAAAAATGGGTCGCTCCACATCATTGGCATGTCTAGGCTTGTTCATCATTACTACAGACTACCTTGATGCCTGAACTCATTACAAATCACAATTAATTTTAAAAAATTGAGCAAGTTCACCCATCCCTAATGTTAACTGAAGGTGTATATACAGGCCCTCACTTGCCACAGCAGCCGTAGGGCTAAGTTCTGTTTTGTTAAATCTGTAGTTTGGCCCTGCATGTTCGAGTCAAAGAGCAGCCACTTGGGAAAGGAGGGAACCCAGCAATATGGGAACCATGGATTGTGGGGCAGGCTGTATTATTTAACCCATTGGTTCTCACACATTTAGCACTGGGACCCACTTTTTAGAATGAGAATCTGTCAGGACCCAGCAGAAGTGATGTCATGACCAGAAGTTACATCATCAAGCAGGAACATTTTTAACAATCCTAGGCTGCCATCCTACTCACTCTTACCCAGGAGTAAGTCCCATTTACTATCATTGTTAAAAGAATATACATAGTAGCTTGTTCAAAGTACAGGTCTGTCACATTTCCCCAAATTCAGTCACATACCATGGTAGCATCAAGTCTAACATATTAAAAATAAAATATTGAAATGAATGATGATGCACCTGAAATTGGCTTGCAACCCACCTAGTGGGTCCCAACCCACAGTTTGAGAAACACTGATTAACACTTTCACATGATGCTGTCACCCTGACATAAATCATGCCCTCCCAAAGCTGCCACTAGCATCTGAAGGGAAGCTGCCATTGGTGCCACTGGAAACTTCCTTGTTGGGGCTTACAGCAGCTTGGGAGGCATATTTTGCCTCTCTAGTGCCAAGGATTGCGAAGTGTCAGGAAAGGTTAAATATCTCCAACTTGTGTGCTGTGGTCCCAATCCTGATTGCCCATTTCTCCTCCCCCCATGGTTACCATTTACCCTAAACAACAACAAGTGCACAAAGCAAAACACCACATTTAAAACACTTTTTTTTTTTTTCCACCAACAGGGTGGGCATGTATACACTCCTAGACTGAGAGCAAAAAGTCATATGTTTGCCTGCACTGCCCCGGGGGGGGGGGGGTTTCCATTTACAGGTATTCTATCTACCCCTCACAGTCATCATGTTGATATGGTGATGAGCATTATTATTATTATTTATTATTATTATTTAATTTGACTTGATGGCAAGGATTCAGTGATGGAATGTGTATACATGGGAGAGAATCCCACGAGTTACTGGAGGTTATCCTTTTCTTTTCACTGTAACCATTTCGACAGCTGAAGAGGACAGCCGCTGTTCTGTCAAAAAAGTGACTTGCCTCTTTTGATACATAAAAGTGCCACAATTAAAAAAAAAAACACCCAAGAGAAATGTGTGCAGCTCTCTCTGGTATGTGCATGTCCTTTAGGGTTGCCATCCTTTCAGGATTGGTCTGAAGTCTCCAAGAATTGGCATCCGTCTTCAGGTGGCTTCTGAATGCAATCGTGGAGACTTCAGCAAAGCCTCTGGGAATTTCCAACACTTCTTCCTGCTGGGAAAAGATATTTCCAGGAATAGATTCATGCAGAGTTGGCAATCCCCTGTTCCCCTGAATTAACCCTTCTGTCCCCCGGTGTTATCACTGATCAACTCTCAAAGTACACACACAAAATATAAAACTTTATTCCTTCATCTGTGCCACTTTAAATCCCATGCACTCTTCTTTAGAAAGAGATAAAATTCCTCTATATGAGAGGTTCTCAAACTCCCCCCCCCCCCCGAGCATGACTCACCAGTTCTATGGTGGAGGGCACCAAGACCCATCTCCCTCTCCAGCATCAGGCCTCTGCAGACCTCTGAAAGCAACCAGAAGTCACTTTCATGAATCTGAAAATAAACTGGAAGTGACTTTCTGGTTGCTTAAGGAGACCTGCAGAGGCCTTCTGAAGCTTGCAGGGGCCTGGCGCAGCTGCCAATTGCATCAGAGGGGCTCCAATTCAGAGCCAAATGAACGCACATGCCCAATCTTGGAAGCTAAGCAGGCTCAGGCCTGGTTAGTACTTGGATGGGAGACCACCTTGGAATACCAGGTGCTGTAGGCTTATACCATAGTCTTTCGAGACTGAAGGTTGCCAACCAGAACAAAAGGGCAGGTTGGAGGGCCCAGGCCAGGATTCACCAGACACTGGGTCATGACTGACCAAGTGGTCCCTACTCACAGATAAACCCTGCTCTATATTGATTCATTCCCCACTCTTTTTTTTTTAATTTAAGGATTTTACTAATAGACATTGTGATTAGACCCCTCTCCCATTAAAACAAATAGAATCAAATACTGCATGGGCAACATTTTGGGGTCTAAATGTTGTGAATGTTCTCATTTAACACCACAATAGCTCATTCATACAGATGCAGCATATAAAGATGTTCAGTTCCAATGAGTTATTTTCTTTAAAGCTCAGACATCTAGGAAGTTTTGAATTTAAGGAAAAAGGCACGGGAGTCATTACAGCCTCTGAATACTGTTCCTATGCAGTTGTATTTCTTTACCTTATATAAGAAATTTGAATACAAGTTCCTCTTTTATTAAAATTGGAATAATTATATATATATATTTTTTTAAAACACCATTTTTATAAGGAAGTCATAACTTAATTTGGAGCTATCTGACCTGTTGCGAACCTACCATTAGGTTTGATGGGGCAAAAGTCCCAGGCGTGAGCCACTAGGACCTGCGGAAGCCTGGTTTCCCGGAAGCACAGTTTATAGCGTCAGGGAACCTCAGAGAGGCTTCCCTGATGTGGTCCTGGGTCACACAAGGCTCTGTGAATGTCAGATGATTAGGGGGCGGATTTTTGTGTGGGGGGGTGGCAATAGCCTGCCGGGGGGGCGCCATCGCGGACCTTTGCCCCAGGTGCAGGGCTGTATCTGACCCCGATCAGCAAGTGGCTTCTCGCAGGAAAGTCAACAGAGATATTTGGAGTTCAGTATGGTTGTATTTTTTTTCTCAGTGGGACAATTTCTTGAGCTATTTGTAACCATAATGACATTCTGAAGTCTAGAAATAGTAAGTTATAGAAGCCTGATAAAACATGCCCATTACTTTCCTGACAAAATGAAGTGCATTTCTAATATAGGGTATTTACATGATCGTTATCACTTGTAACGATTACTCATTGCTGTAAATTAGTCATAAACTTTGAAAATAACACCTGGGAGAGTGTTTCTCCATCAGACTTGTTTAACCTTTTATTTTTATTTTTCGGTGTCAGAGTGGAATTTATGATGTTGAAAGACTTGAAGCACCTGGTCTGTGATTTTATCAAGTGTATAAGCAACGCCCTGAAGGCATTTAGTGCAGAGAACAGTTACAACAAGAACTGCCATTCATTAAAGAAGGGTGGTTTGGGGGCTTTGTTTTTGGTCTTATGGGCAAATTTCCTTTCAAAAGGCACCACATTCTGAACTGCAAGTCATTTTGAAAAAAAAAAAAAAAGGTGTTAGCTAAACTGTTCATTAAACACATATAATTTCTCCCCTGGCTCTTCAGATATCCATAACATACCAGCTGCTCATCATTCCAACAGCTCAATCTATGGATCAGGTTAAGCTGCAGTGGGACAAGCAGTGACATGCACCAGTGCAGTTGCAGCTGCCCCCAGGTCTGATCCTGCACCTGGGAACTGGAACTTCTGACCCAACTGATAGCAACATCTAAGTACTTTTTCATGTTACTTATTTTTGGTCAGTACTAGCCTTGTATGGGCGTGTGAGGTCATTGACTCAGTGGATGCCATGTGAGAACACATTCACACATAGATGATAATCAAGTGAAGACTTTGCATTTGTGAATAGGTCACCCCAGCCCTAATATCATGAATGGAACTTTCATATCTTAAGCGAAATACCATTCAATGGAGTCAGTCTGCATGTTCAATGACCAGGCATCATGTAGATCGGGGTGTCAAACTCATTCTATATAGTGGGCATTCATGCCGCCTGCTGAGGGCCAGAAGTGGCATTATTAAGCAGATGACGGCCAGAAATAAGCAAGTGACAGAAAACATGCAAATCTTGTTCATAATTTGAAGATATGAGAGAGCCCAATTATGCTGGGAGAGCCCAATTATAATGGGGGCTTGATAAATTGCTCTCGGGAGCCACATCCTGCCCACCAGCCTTATGTTTGACACTCCTGATATAGATAAATCAGGCACTTATTAATGCCACAGGATGTGGTGATGGCATCTGGCCTAGATGCCTTTAAAAGGGAATTGGACCAGTGGCATCGCTAAGGGGTGTAGGCCACACCAGGTGATGTGCCGGGGGGTGACGCGCTCTGGGGGGGTGACCCGCTAACATTGCAGCATTAGGAGCTATCCCATCATCCCATACACCGTTGGATGCAGAATTCCCAGCAGAGTGCAATGCAAAAGACCTGAGTGAAATCGTTCCTTTTGTTCAAAAGTTATGGCCAAAAAACCAGAAAGAAAAAAATGCATGGATCCCTATGGAAAGTGAAAGTGAACCATATTGCATGTTTACTCGTGAGTAGGTGTATTTGCCATTGTCCATCGGAAAGGGCAGGCTGAGAGGAATCCAATGACACCAGAATGTTCCCAATCCAATGAATGCAACCCAAAAAAACACCTGAGGAAGTTCTCCCTCCCAGCTGCGAGTCTATTGAACCCGATACAAAGTCATGTGGCCACGTTTACTCGCCCATAGGCAGACTTGCCTTAGTCCGTCAGAAAGGGCAAACTGAGAGGACTCCAAGAAGCTCAGAATGGTCCTCATCCAATGAGTGCAGCCCCCAAAAACTCAAAAGGGAGAAGGAGGTCCCTCCCTCCCAGCTCTATGGAAAGCTGAGCAGCCTCACAGCCGCATTTACTCATGACTAGGCAGATGTGCCTTGGTCAGGCCAGGCAAAAGGGAATGCGAGGACACCAGAATGGTCCCGATCCGATGGAACTGGAGCGCAACAAATGCTCCAGAAGGCAGCCCCCCCACCCCAAAAGCGGCAGCAGGCAGAGCGCGCAACGGACCAACCCCCCCCGCTATCGCTGCTCACAGGACGCTGCATCCACCGCTCCCCGGAGCAACGTGCAGTCCAGCTTCCTGTATCTCACAGCGGCCCACCAAATGCCCCAGGGAGCACACCAGATAACAAGAGACCTGCAACCTGGTACCCTCCCTTGCATCTGACATTCTGAGATAGCCCACTTCTAAAATCAGGAGGTTGCACATACATGTCATGGCTTGTAACCCGTAATGTAACCCGTAATGGATTTTTCCTCCAGAAATTTGTCCAATCCAGTGGCGTCACTAGGATTCACATCACCCAGTGCGGGAGGCCTGCGCATCACCCCATGCAGTGGGCAGGGTAACGCCCCAGGTAGTGGGCATGGTGATGTACCATCGCCCTGCCCCCACTGGTTTTTTTGGCTGTACCTTTTGTTAGAACACAGATATTTCAATGTGGTTCGTTTCATTGCATTCTGCATGAAATTATGCATTGATTGATATATAACATGATGGTGCTATTCCTCCAGATTCTGATTTTAGTGATTCTGAAAACTTGTAGAGTCACACACACCCCATGTCAACTTACTAACACCTTATTGCAGCAGTTCCCCAACTTTTAGCGCTGGGATCCACTTTTTAGAATGACAATCTGTCCAGGACCCATTGGAAGTGATGTCATGGCCAGAAGTGACATTATCAAGCAAATTAAAATATATAATTATAAATAATTAAATTAAAATAAAAGAAATAATTAAATAAGGGGGAGCCAGTCCTGTTCCACCAAGTGAATCTACTATGAAGTAAGTCCCATTGTGGTCAATGGGGCTTACTCTCAGGAAAGTGTGGGTAGGATGCAGCCTGTGAGCCCAATCCTATGCATGTCTGCTCAGAAGTAAGTCCCATAGTGGTCAATGGAGCTTACTCTGTAGTCTGCCTGCAATAACAACCCCCCAAAAAGAATCAGGGAGATCTTCAGCCCTCCCCAGTGCCCAGCTTAAAGTTCTTCTATTTCAGGCATATCAAGATAAAGACCCGCCTGGCTTTGCAAGTGCAAAATAGAAAACATTCCCCTTACCACTTCAAGTCACCTTTTTGCTCTTCTTAGTGGTGGGGGGGGGGCTGCCTTCTGGAGTATTTGTTGCACTCTAGTTCCATGTGCTCCCTGGGAAATTTGGTGGGCCGCTGTGAGATACAGGAAGCTGGACTAGATGGGCCTATGGCCTGATCCAGAGAGGCTGTTCTTATGTATGAATCAATTCTGAAATTAGGGATAGCAGAAAATAGCCCCTCCCCAGGGTTGGTACCCATTCAAAATCTTTGTAGACTGTTAGAAAGTTGAAATATTTCCAAATATTCAAAAAGTGGCAAACTTTCCAATTTTCTCCATTCAAATTTTGAATGTGAAATCTCAGAACTGGAAATGGAATTCACAGTCTGAAAGTGAAATTTTATCTCAAAATGTAAGCGCTTTAGACTTCTTGACATGACTTCCATTTTTTCCCCTCAAATTAGTTTTTTTGCTTGGCAGATATGAAATATCATTAGATAGGTAGTAAACTGTCAAATACTACGTAGGTATAATAGGTATAATTGAATGCTATTGATCAAATTATTTCAGATACCAAACTTGATTGCATGTCAGCTATCAAATACAGATACCAAGACTGTTGCATGCCAATTATTTATAAAGCACTAGGAAAAATTAAATATTGTTGCATACCAGTTATCCAAAAATGTCATATACCAAAGACCGAAATCAAATATCAAAGTCAAATATTGAAATGAGCTGAATGAACTCAGAAAGATGTTTTATGACCTTTTCCTATAATTTGCATCCTAACTGGTGTCAAACAATAAAGCATTAATTATGTGCGCTCAGCTCACCTAATGAAAACCTCTGCCCTCCCTTGTCATGAACTCTGATATTGATCTCTTGCCATGATCTAGTAATCTTGGTGAATGGACCAAACCCATATGGAAACACAAGGCTACTCCATCTTCCCTCCTCAGATCTCATTGAATTCCACGACTGGGCATCTAGAAGCAAAGCAATTGCAGGAACTCCAAGGCTTGAACCTCATGGTCAGACTTGGAGAATTAGCATAGTGAGCTACTGTTTTGCCCAAGCACCTCTCCAAACTTTCCAGATAAATTAGGTCTGCTTTTGAGCTAATTAGCTCCCCCAGTTCTCCACCAACCAGCAGTTTCCAGCCGTCACAGTTCTAGTAGTTCACAGTTGCCCGTTTGTCAGCCAACCAGCCAGCCAAATCAGTCCATCAGTCAGTTAGCAGATCTGTTAAACAGTTAGCCAGTCCATTAAAGTCAGCAGGTCAGTCCTTTAGTTTGTTATCCAGGTTAGTCAGTATGTCAGGCAGCTAGTCACTTCTTCCTCCAAAACCAGTCCTCCTTCTGCTACCCATAGAACACTCCCTGCTCCAGATGCTGCTTTTATCCTTAATGACCTGACTGCCTTTAGTGGCTGCAGCTGTGCAGCACACCCACTGCTACTTGGAGCCCTGGGGTTAACCCTAGGTTTCCTGGCTGATCTTGAGCACACCCTGCTAGTACCACACCCTATCTTCTCCCTATCTTCTCGAGAATCTTCCACTATTCCACTACAGCTACTTGCATGTGCTTAGACTTCAGGCACTTCATTAGTGTCTTCTTCAGGCACTGGAGGAAATAGGAGAGTGCAACTTTGATCTCTGTGATTGGTGGACTCTGTGAGTCTTTGGATTGACCAGACCAAATGTAAATACTATAATCCCAGACTTTTGTGTTGCCTGACCTCAGGAGCTGGAGAATTGATCTGGATGCAATTCTTACAACCTCAGCAGGTTTCAATCTGGCCTGAACATGTGGGGTTTGTGTTGTGGCTCACTGTCTCTGTAAGCCAATAGGCAGTTGAGATGAATTAGTTTATGCAGAAATACTAAGAGGCAGCTTCCCAGGAGATTTCCTTATCTCGTCTAACTTTTAATGACTTGGGGCAACTGAGGGGCTTCAGTCTGGTGTAGTTTAGTGCAATGTTATGATGGGTTTTACATTTAAAAAGAAAATCAGTCCTACCCTCTGCTCCCAAGCATCAAAGAAAATGGGACAGGCTGTAAACATGAAATGAATGTATGCATGAACGCAGTGTATTTAAGGATATACTACTGGCACTGTTTCACTTATACTGTGTGTGTCCATATTGCATATGGTCGTAAATCTGCTTTCATTCTGAGCTGGCAAACACTTTGCTCTAGCTCCAGATTGCATTTAAGTGGCTGGTTCTTTGCATCATTAAGCAATTGTGATGACAATTGGACATTCTCATTGACAATTAGGCTTCCCATGTTGAGAAATTGTAGAGTTAAGGCAGATCAGCCAATATCACGTTATTATAGTTGGGGATGGGGACTAAAGCCTAAGCATGTGTAACTGTATTTGTGGATATTCATCCCCTGTTACTCATGCAGCTGCCTCCCTCCCCCGTTGTCTCACCACTGTCAAATGTAGCACAGTCCAGCTAAGCCAAGCTTCAGTCTGCCTCATTGAAATCAAAGGGACAGAAACATGCTCAGCATTGACTGGATCCCTCCCATGGATTGTCAGCTGCTCAGAGCATGAAGTGTGTCATTTTGCTTTTATTTATATGACTCTGGGTGCAATCCTAACCAACTTTCCAGCACTGGCATAGCTGTGCCAGTGGGGTATGTGCTGCATCCTGCAGTTGGGGGGCAGTCATGTTTGTTCACTTACCTCGGAGTTGCATTGCCCTTACCTCAGAGCTGGAAAGTTGGTTAGGATTACACCCTTTGTCTGCATTCCTGCACACACTTTCCTGGGAGTAAGTTCCATTGAACTCAGTGAAACTTCTGAGTAGATATGCATAGGATTGGGCTGTCTGTAAAATACCATATATGTTGATGGTGCAATAATAATATATTAACAAATTCCTACCCCCCAAAAGCTGTTTACTATATGCTAACTTTGGGATAACTTTGTGGTAAAGAAAGAAGAAATCAAGTCAAGAATTCTAATATATTGCTCTTAGGGACAATCCAGTTCAAGACAGTTGCTGCACAATCCTATACAGGTATATGCTTTCTCTTAAGTCAGCTGCGTTGTATTCAGTAAGGCTTACTCTGAGGTACATGAGGATAGGATTGTAGGCTTAAGCTCTTTTAGGTATTATGGAATTTAGTTGGAGGTTTAAGCATGCATTTTACTCACCCATTGAATTAAAAGAGCTTAATTTAGTTTGGGTTAAATAAAAAAAAATTGTGCCAGTAAAATACATGATTGTGTTCTTTGCTAAAGGCAGTTCAGAGTCATCCCAGCCCACAGAGTCATCCACCGGCTGTGTTTATGTGTCAGCTCTGAAGCTGCCCTGAGTCTGAGTTCTTGAATGAAACGATTCACTTTGCATGGTAGAAAATGGTTAAAACAATATTCTCGTATCTGTGAGTGCAAGTGACTAATCTGGGTAGCGTAAGAAAGATGGGTCTCCGCTGTAGATAAATCAACTCATTTTGTTTTCTTCCCATCTGTCCTCCGTGTGAGCCTGCCCACATGAGCAATTCTGCTTCGTGAAACCCCCATAGGGATGACATCCATATCGCAGGAAGAACTGTGGCCATACATCACTTTGGTGCCTCAGCGAATTTTGAAATAACTATGGCAGGTGCAGTGGAAAATAAGGGATGATATTCTTTCCTGACCAGCATTATTCATATTCCTCAGTGATTTTCCAAGAACTTACTGTGGGCTAAATATCACATGAATTTCAATTCTGTATTTTGACATATAACCAGCAATAGTTATCAGCAACTTTCTCTGAGATGTTTCTCAGTGGTCGGGGCTTAGAAGAAAAACGAATGGAATCAGGGCAGTGCTCAGTCACATCAATGCTTTTGCTGCGTACAAAAGTTTATTTATTAACTTGCTTCCTATATCCCAAGAGCACAGGAGGTGTGGTATGTGTGTGTTTTGCAGGCTTGAAAGTCAGACACAAAACAAGGACAGGATCACAGAGATAGAATGGGGAGAGGAAGTGAATCACATGGGGAAGACTGGAGTAAGACATCTTTAATCTATTCTTGAAGGTGATGATGGATGGAGCAAAGCAGATGTCAGAGATGGGGGGAGGGCATTCCAATGATAAGGGGCAGCTAAGGAAAAGGCACACAAGCAGAAGATGGCAATCATGGGTTTGGTGTCAAAGGAGGAGAGATGATGAGGTGGACGAGAACACAAAGGAAAAACCAGGTAAGTAGGAACAGGATAACAGAGACACCTAACTGTAAGTGAAAGAGGTTTGTACCAAATGCATTTGGAGACAGGACATTAGGACAAGAAACAACATCTGATGGGATTAAACTGATGTGGAGGGAAAAAAATGACACAGGCAACAGATTTGAGCAGCAGTTCAAAATCACAAAATAAGGTGTTCTTTCTGTCCATAGTCTTGAAAACAGAAGAACATCTATAGCCAACTAAGCTTGATGTATGAGGAGAGAATGTCCACTCCCCCCAATTCCCGATCTAACTCTACTTTGTTCAGCATCATCAGGAAAGCTGTATTTGACAGAAAAGACGCAGGTGTGTGAGACATTATCTTCCTCATGGAATTGCAGTTTTCATTGGCCATGCAGGAACATTCAGGGGTTAAAGTTCTGTTCATACATGGTGGTTTGCCACTTTAAGTAACTGGTCTTTTCCCTTCACTGTCTATATATCTTAAATGTGTGCTGAAGACTCACTGAACTATTAACTGCAGCCTAGAATAGAGATCTGGTCATGTTAAGCTGACAGTGTCATGTTTGCCTCTTATTCGTTGGCCTGTGCAGCCAGCCCAACTCACTTGCATGCCTTATTCCTGGCATTCACAAGGCAGACAGGAAGTAGTACTATTACTGATGAGCACATGTGTGTTGCTAAAACACTGTAGAAGGGCCACCATGATGTGACTGTATCAATGAATACACCATGATTTTTTTGCTGCAGTGTTTTACCAATATACATGTGCGCATCAGTGCCACATCATATAACATGTTCTTTGGTGCAATCATAAGTAGGAACGTATCAAGGTTGTTGGGTTTTTTGAAAGCATTTTAACAATGCACATGTGCAACTGGCAGCACATAAGTGGAGAAGGATGTACCAAAGGAGCTGAAAACTGTGGCAAATGCTGCAATTCCAGAATTAATTTACCCCATTTTTGCCTGGCCCACAGGTGTCTACATTTGGTCCCTGTTGCATATATGCAACATTGGGCAGAAATGGCTTAAAGAAACTGGTGGCTACTTGGCTAAACAAGATGGCATGTGGCATTTTGAGCTCTATCTTTACATGATCATAATTTTTGTTTCCAAAAATAAAGGCGAGACATAGAAATATAGAGCTCAAAATACCGCGTGCCATCTTGTTTAGCCAGGCAGCCACCATGAGCAGTGATCAGCTGCAGCAGCACACCAGCAGTTCATCCGCATCCCCAGCACTGGTAAGTCAGGTGGGAGGGTGGTGGGCAGAATGGGGTGGGGAGAGAGAGGAATGCAGAGGGGATTAGGGCAGGAAGGAGGGCAGATTGAGGCCGGGAAGGATTGGCAGCAGTGGCACTGAAGATATCAAATTCCTGACCTTAATCCACCTTTCCGGGACCATTTGGATTTGGTTGGCAACCTTCAGTCTCAAAAGACTATGGTATAAGCCTACAGCACCCAGTATTCCCAGGCGGTCTCCCATCCAAGTACTAACCAGGCCTGACCCTGCTTAGCTTCCGAGATCAGACAGGTCCAAGTAGACCCATGCAGGCACCAAAGGGAAAAATGTTCCCTTATCTGGAGGAGACCACCAGGACTGCCCCCCCCCCCCGATGCAGTGTGGTGGCATGGCTGCATTGTCAGAGAAGGGAGATTTGATAGGATTGGACTGATACAGCTGTGTACACTGCATCCTGTGGTTGTGGGGGGGGGAATGAGACAATCACAGAGCCTTCCTCAAGGTAAGAGAATGTTTGATGCCTTACCTTGGGGCTGCATTGTGGTTGCTTTGATGCTGGAACATTGGTTAGGATTGGGTTCTTATATACATGTGTCCCTCACTTTTAAGCAGTGAGACCTGTTCCCAAATGAACAGGTATAGGATCCAGCTGCACAAAGAAGAAATAAGAATAGCATGTTTCAGTTCTTCTAGATAAGGTTTATTTTTTATATCCCATAACCAGAAATATGAATTATCCTGAGGAATAACCAAATGTGTATGGAAACATGTAGGTAATAGCCCCCTGGTGCCTACCCGAAATTGTGCCCCTGCATTAACAGTCTGGCTTTGAATCTTTCGAGTAACACCGAATTCCCAATCCCAGGTTCTTGAAGAAAAAAATGTATGAATTCAGAGACACTTTTCTCACTTTCCCATGCTACTGGCTGTGTTGGGCTGAATCCCACACATTTACAGGTGGAGCTGGATTGTAGCGAGTGACACAGACAGATGACATATTTATTAGCTTGTCAAGGCCTCCCATGTTTATGGAAGACTCACCCAGCTAAACAAAACAGTCTGCTTCCCATTGGCTAATTGAGATGCCCCCCCATCGAGAGCCTCGGCAAAGTGCTTGATGAGGCATAAAATGATGATTAATTAATTTACTGCACAGTTGATCATCAAACTGAGAGGTTTATGATGCTCGCAGCGGTCAGCAGTTTCTCTTTGACATGCAACAGTATGGGCAGCTTTGCTCTGTCCTGCTGCTGCCTTTGCTATGACCTGAGCCAAGGCACCTAAACTCAGGGAAGGAAAAAAGGAGGAGGGAGGTCTATAAAGAAAAAGTTTCAGAGGACTTCCTCCTGTGTGGGGCAGTTTGAATGCTTTCTGGATCTTGTCATTAAAACAAATGCGCTGCCAAAAATTCTCCACAAACATTCTTTTCTGAATTTAAATGTTGAACATTCTCTCAACACTTGACTATTTACCATGCATTTGATATCAGGTGTTCTGTGATTTTGAAAATGGACTTTTGCCGTTGATTTCAATGGTTGATATATATCCAGTTTTAGTACCTGACTGTATGTAATGGAAGATCAGAAGATCTTCAGGTGGATGATGTGGTGTTGACAGCGATTCCATGTTTTGACAGCTGGTTGACAGCTCTGGGAAGGGCAGGGCTGGCTCCACAGCTGTAATCAATCAAGGTCAATGGAGATGTGGTTGGACACCTGAGCTTCATTTGACCTTGATGGGGCTTTGAAGGAGTTAAGGAGGTAGCTCACAGCTGAGCTGCATTTGCACTTAATGGGACACAAAGGATAAAAGGCAGCTTCAGAGGGCGAGCAGGAGCAGGAGGCTGACCCAGCCGGAAGCTGACCCAGAGGGAGACACTATCTGACCTGGAGGGAACCAGACCAAGAGGGCTACCTGACCCAGACCTACAGGAGAAGGGGACTGCCAGGACTCTGCTGGAGGACACAGAAGACTGGGAAGACTGGACTGTGCTTTGGAGACCGGATTGGACTTGAATTGGAGGCTTCAGACCTTTACCCACTGAGTTAAGTGGAATTTTGGGGAGGGAAAGCGTCTGGACAAGAGGACTTGCAGGGAGTGTCTGTATTCATAGCAATAAATTTGGGTAGTTGCTATAGATAAGGAGTTCTGTGTTCATTCCTCTGCGTACCACAGCAGTTGTTCTAGAGATAAAGAGGGTGTTATTTAGCCAAAAAGCGGGCATTAGAAGGGAGTTGAGATAATTGGATGGGGCAAATTGGCGTAGTCAGCAGGATTCAAAAATTAGGACAGGACACTGTATTTGATAGATGACATATAATGGCATTTAGTATCTGACAGCATCTGAGAAATGACGTATGGTGGTATGTGGCATTTGACAGCTGTCAAGATTTCAGGTCTGATGCCTACCAAAACAATCAAGAGATGCCAACAACATCCACAAGAAGCATTCAAGTTCCAAATTTTGAAGAAACATTTATATTCAAAATATGAACTTGAATTTTGAATATAAGCAATAACACTGAGCTTATCCACAAGCTTTAAATATTTTGTCTTGCTTAATGGAAAGACTGACATAGACTCTGAAACCAAACAGAATGAGGTAGGCTCATATGAAGGTCCTGCATTGCCCAGCTGAGCCGCATGAAATTTTCAGAAAGGAATGATCTCAAATGGAAGAAGTTCCATCCATTGTAATATCAGAGCCAGCAACATCACCCACTGGCACCCCTCCTAAAGGACTGCTCTACCATCTGCTTTGAAGGTCTTGATAACCCAGTCCCACTAGCTGGATACACCTGAGGGCCCAGCAAGGGTGATGCAAGAGTTCCAGGCTGATCCAAGCACAAGGTTAGCCTAGAAAGGATGAGAGCTGCCACCAGCCAATGAGTAAGTTGGAGCTGTCTGGGGTCCTGCAGATAATCTCCAACTGCTACCCTTACCAGACCCATTATAATCTACTCATTGGGTGGTAGACTGACTGCTACCACCTGTTGTTCCAATATGGCTATTTCTTGTGGACTTCACCCTGCCACCCCATCTCTATGGCCAGGACTGGGCTTATTTTTCAATATTCATTTCTATTCTAATCTTTCTTAATCATGATCACATTCAGTTATGTTTTACAGGGGAGAGAAATTAGAAAATTTGATTTCTAAATTTGCTAATAACGAGGACCAATGGACAGTGATTATTAGGAGCATGAGCTATGAGCCAGATTCAACTTCTCATTTCAGCTATGAACTCATTGGGTGGCATAGGTACAAAATGTGCCTCTGTCTGCCTCAACTTCTCATCTGTTTTAGAAGTAATAATGTTGGGTCTAATTTACAGAGCTGTTGCAAAGTTTGTTGAGATTATTAATATATAAACATAGTATATGACTAATATGAATATATGGTTAATATATACATGTGAGCACATATACATTAGCACCATATCATATAAATATTATTAACCCACAAAACTCATAGATGTTTATATTATTAAAATACAGGCATGATCTATTACCTTTCTCCCTTTGATATTAATGGAACCGAAAAGCCAAAGTTCAGCACTTTTGAGTCTCAATGTAAAGACAAGAGCAGGGATGTCAATCTCATTGCATACAGAGGGCCAAATAGTATTCATGATGCCTGCTGAGGGCCGAAAGTGATGTCATTAGGCAGCAAGTGATGTCATTAAACAGGTCATGACCAAAAATAAGCACTTTTTCTCACTTGGGAGCTCATTAGCTGCAAATGACAGAAGAGAAAATATACACATCTTGATCATATTCAAGATATGGGAGAGCTCAATTTTCAAGTGGGCTTCCCTTTCAGTAGTAACACCTCAGTAGCTGAGAGCCTCAGCAGCTGAGAGCCTGAGGGCCGGATAAAAAGCTTCTAAGGGCCGCATCCGGCCCCCAGGCCTTATGTTTGACACCCCTGGACTAGAGCTTATATGTTGTGAGCTATGAGCACACTGTGTTCTTTAAGCTCCAATAGATGGTGTCAAAAGCTCCAAGTTCTGAACCACCAGGCTTAAAACCAATCCTGCAACCCATCGAAAAAGGCCCTATTATTCAGTGATGTCACAAGAGTTTGCATCACCTGGTGCAAGAGGTCAGTGCATCAATCTCATGATGAACCTCCTCCCATGCAGTGGGCAGGGCAATGCCAAAGGCAGTGGGCATAATGATGCACCATTGCTCTGCCCCCGCTTTTTTTGGCTTTTGATATAATAGAGCCATGTAAACATGGTTTGTTTCATTGCATTCTGCATGAAATTACACATGAAATGATGTGTAACTTGATGGTACTATTCAAAAATACCAAGATTTAAAATTTTTGACCAGGAGTAGTGTCACCCCCCTGGGCGCATCGCCCAGTGCGGCCTGCACCTTTGCACTCCCCTAGTGACACCACTGCTATTATTATTAAGGCCCCAATCCTATCCGCTGCCACCAGTGCTGATGCACTCATGCCCAAATGCCACCTGCTGCATCCAATGGTGAGGGTAGCCCTCAAAGGCAAATGGGAGGTAAATAAAACTTATTTGTACTTTCCTCCGCTTAAGCCCTGGGATCGCCTATGAATCTCCTCAGACATATGCCACCTATTTGAGGAGAAAAAGGGGGCAGGGAGGTTTAAAACAGAGGGATAAGTTCTGGCATGCACCATTGCATCTGGATCCACCCCCCCAGTCCTCCCAATTCCTCCCCATCCTTGCCCTCCACCTGCCCCTGTTGCTGACTTATTGGTGCCAAGGGCTGCTTGTAGGCCACAACTGCATGACTGGTGCTGCTTGCCACTTCTGGCAGCTACCCAGTCACGTGCTATACAGTGTCATGTTTTCTGATGCTGTAGGTTGGGCTGTGCTGCTGGATCACTGTTCTGGCAGCACTGAGCTGTCAATGTCATGATCTGACAATCACTTTTGAGTGTCTTCAATGGTTGAAATTTTTCTTCATGTCGATTTTGTTCATGTAGATTCCAAATTTTCCATTCCACACATTCCTAACATTTGCCCTCTAGCAGGACCAAGAAAGAAAAGAAAAAAAGCAAAACAGGATGGGAGTATGTCGTTAGAGGTAGTCTTGGTTCTTCATGGCTGGGCTTACTGAGGTCAACAGGACCAAAGTGCCCCCACTTCAAAGCACCCTTTTAATTTAACCCCATAGAAGTGGGAATTCTGCAGCGTTGTGCAACGTGTTTTTGTGTCCTTTGCACACTATATCCCTTGGGAGCCTCTGAACAATGCAAGCCTTCCCTCTGCATACACCCTGCCTGTCTCAATGATGGCATTTCACTAGTTTCTTGATCCAAGTGAGAGTCGAGCAGATCTCACGCCATAGAAAAATGCACTTGCTTCAGCACGGCATCATATATCTTTTTTTCAAATCTCATTGTCTGCCAAGTCACCCAATTGCATGCAAAATGCATACGCGAGAACAACACCCATTCTTCCTTATTTAATTATTCAGTATGAGTTTGAATAAATGTGCTAAAAACAGAGAAGAGTTTAAGCGCCCTTTCAATGAAGCCGTCTCCCTTACCCTTGGATAAATTCCCTAAATTATTGATTTAGATATAGGTGCTAAGTGCTTTTATGTACCAAGGCTATCTCTAGAATAACCAGCCTCATTTACCCTCAGCCTGGCAGCTCCAGAGGATCTATTGATATGATAGGTTAGAGAAGACAAGCCGAGTAACCTTTGGCAAAGGAGCAGAGAAACTCACTCTGGATTCCTCATCTGGATGCACTATTCATTTGGGGTTGACCTTGCGTTTATTACAGGGTCAATAACTCTGTCATGCTATTGGTTGCCTCTTTCAGATTTTGTAATATTCCCTAGATTTGTTCCAGGGAATTGTTTGAAAGTATATAGTGGATCTATCTGTATGCCAATTGGCATTGGGGCTTACTCCAGAGCAATATGCATAGGCAGCAAAGGACCTAGCGCTTTGCGAACGGGGCAAATGCCCTAGGCACTGATTCCACACACCTCTAGGACAGCATGGAAAGCCTCACTGAAGCTCCTGACATGATTGGAAACTGTACTTCCGGTTTTCCGGAAGTATAGTTTAAGACCATGGGAAAGCCTCAGAATGCTTCCCCAGTTGGTCCTGGAGTAGTACAAGGCTCCGTTTCACTGTGGTGAGTGAGGGAGCCAGCATCATGGACCTTTACCCCAGGTGCAGGGTTGGGTAAGACTGCCACTGTGTATAGGGCCATAAATAGTTGAATGGCTCTCTGAAAAATAATACTAGACAAAGCAAAACAATATTCAGAACCAAATGGTCAGAATCTACAAGACACACATGCAAACATTTACAGAATGATCTCTACCATAGCTGATAAAAGAAAAACCTGATTGCAGCCTCTTTGCTTATGTTTCCTACTGGCACCATGAATAACTTCCAGTGGAGGGCACACCCCTTTTTTCTCATAGGCAGAGTTAATATCAGTTAAGTCAGGAATTAAGAGTGACTAGACCAGGTTTTCCTGGTTTATTGACATGGAATTCAGATTTTATTGAGCCAGGGAAACTTGCCTTAAGAGTCAGGCTTCATGACACAGTTATAGCTTTTGTCAGTGGTTCTCAAACATTTTAGCCCTGAGTTCCACTTTTTAAAATGACAATCTGCTGAGACCCACTGGAAGTCATTAATCTAGAGATGATGTCATGACCGGAAGTGGCATCATCAATTTTTGCTTCAGTCAAAGGTCTTTATACACAGCAACCTCGTGCTATTATTTTGCAAAGCTTCAAATTCAAACATTTCACCTTGGAAGTCAAAGTAGAAGGCAAACTTGGGTCCTTCTCCAACCACATAGCCCTCTCCTCTTCCCAGCATTGCATCTTCCTACCAGGGCAACACACCAGTCCTCTCTCCCACTGGGAGCCTGCCCAGCCCAGCAGCTCTGTATCCTGTATTTTCAGCTCTGTATTTTCAATTGTGGCTGAGGTAGGTACTATGTGGCCCACCTGAAATTGGCTCATGACCCACCTAGTGAGCTCCAACTCACAGTCTGAGAAATGTCAGTTGATGGTAAAAGTTGGATGATGGTTCACATCAATCATGAACACCCATCCCTGTGTACACCCTAAATAAAGACCTTTCTTCTTCTGTAACATTACATATCCTTTCAATGATGGCATCTCCATCATTGAGCATTTAATGTTACAAACTATTTGACGTTAGTGTTATCTATGCTACTCTTCATAGCAAGGTAAACGTAAAAATAGCAACACAGGCATGAAGGAAAGTGAACAGTGGGCTGGAGGGAGCAGTGGGCAGATATGGGATACAAGGCACCCCTGGTCAATTTGCCATTCCTCCCACTCACCATTTGAATTGGCCACTTCAGCTGGCCTCATTACTAGGTTTGCTCCAGGAGGGGTGGGCCTAGTGAGCTCATGGCAGAGGTGAATATCCTGGCTCACAGCTGCTTCTCCTCACCATTGTGCTTCCTACACCACTTTGCTACAATGTTGTGCCCCTGTGTTTAGTGATATTGCAGGTACATACAATAGAAGAGATATGTTACCATTATGTTCTGCCTGTGAGAGTCCACTGGGGATCAGAATACTGGACTGGATTGACTTTGGCCAGACAGTTTTAATTTTTTTTTTACAATAAGTTTTACAAAGGCTGTGTGGAATCACTCAGTTTTTTTTTTCTTTTCTTTTCTTCACACAGCAGTAACTAGATCTTGCCCTTTTTTACTTCAAAGGACAACAGACACCCTGACCTGGAGACGAGGCCTAATAGATCCATTATGTGTGTCATATTGTGTTACCTTTCTCACTATGGATTGAATTATATTATGTCACATCTTGTCTTCCCTAATCACATATGATTCATCAGAATGATACTTCAAAGGTACAGTAATGATCACACTTCTGTCCCAGTTTTTACTGATAAGCCTGTGTCTGGGTGGTACCTCTTGACAATACAGGTGGAGGCTCACCTTCATACGTGGGGCTGCCTTTGAAGACGGTCCGGAAATTACAACTCGTACAGAACGCAGCTGCTCATGTGGTTGCTGGGGCACGTCGGTTTGACTCTGTCGAGCCGTTGCTTCGGTGGCTACACTGGCTGCCGGTTCTGTTCCGGGCCCAATTCAAGGTGCTAGTTTTGACTTTTAAAGCCCTTTACGGCTCGGGTCCGGGGTATTTGAGAAACCGCCTCCTTCCCTACAATCCTGCCCGTGCTCTTAGATCATCTGGGGGGGCCCTTTTGACTGTGCCACCACTAAGAGATGTGAGAGGGGTGGCGGCCAGGAAGAGGGCCTTCTCGGTGGTGGCCCCTGAATTGTGGAATACCCTCCCCTTAGAATTGAGAACTGCTCCCTCGTTGCTAACATTTCGGCGTGGACTGAAGACCTTTTTATTTCAAAAAGCTTTTAATTGTTGACAGGCTGGCTGGCGTTCTTGCTTTTTTATATGAGAATCCATGGGGTTTGTTTGTTTTTTAGATTTTTTAATATTGTAAATTGTTTTAATGATTGTTTTTAATGTTGTGTTTTAAATTGTTTGTAAGCTGCCTTGTGTGCCCTTTGGGCAAAAAGGCAGGGTATAAATTAATAATAATAATAATAATAATAATAATAATAATAATAATAATAATAATAATACCATACAAAAAAATAAAAAAACAAAAAACCAAATAGCTCTGCTCCAAGAAACGAGATGTGAGGGAGAAGTAATCTAATTTAGATTTATCCATGATAACTACTTTTCAATGAGTAGGGAATTTACGGAATTGTGTGTACAGTCATGTGAGACCTTCCCTGCAGCCTGAATGGTACAGTCTCAGCACAGATTCATCATTTCAGCAAGAATAAGACCTTATTCTCTAACTGGATTTTGAACAATCTTGGTACATTAGTCATGTGTACCAACTGTAGGCCTGGATGCAGAGACACACCCTATTTATCAGAGACCTACTCAGCTAGTTCAGTAGGACTTGGATGAGCACCACAATGCAGTGGGGGGTTAAGGTATATCATTTTTTTTCTTCTTCTTCAGAACAAGAATGTTTAAATCTTCCATTAAAGTATTTCCAGTGAAACAGTAGCTACTTAAAAGTATTTCTGCCTGCTTTCCCAAAGACAGAAACATTCATTTTTGTTAAATATTTCTCTATTCAGCTACTGATTTTAGCATTTTTTGTTTTTTCAACTGTAGAAGTAAATCAATCTGTACTTTAACCAATGTAAAATTAATTTGGACTTTAACCAAAATAAAATAACAGAGTGGGGATGATTTGTTTTGAGAGAAGGCAAAGGGCAATCAAGAAGAGCATATTAAGAAAAGGTGGATTCTCATCCCTGTAATTTGGAATGGAATTTATTTTCATTCTGAGTTGCTCAGAAATTAGTAAGTCTACTCATACAATATAATGTATGGCCAAGCGGTAAGAGGTTATTTCTCCAAATAACCAATCATGATTTTCAATACAGCCAAAGCAGTGTAGGCAACAGAATGCCTTGAATTTCCATATAACAGCTCTGGGTCATGCTGGGTGCAATCTAGAATCATTAAAATCAATGAGGGTTTGGCATTCAGTTCAACAGGCTGTGGGCAGAACCTGTTGGCATGTAACAGACTGCAACGCAGTGGCCTGTGGTGACAAGTCATATCATGTTCCAATGGTTGACACCATCATATTGTTGTTTTCGCATTTCTATTCCAGTACTCAAGTCCTCCATCCCAACAAAAAAAGAAAAGCTTAAAATAGAAAAAGAACAGCAGATCGTTGAAATGGAAGCTCGAGGATTCAGTGTTCATTAAAACAGTGCTTCCTGAACTTTTTAGTGCCAGGACTGACTTTTAAAAATGACTGTTGGGATCCACCTAACTTTACAAGACTTAAAAAAAAAAGTTTTGCCTTACCAACTGTTCAAGCCTCTGTTTTTATCCTTTTTATTAAGGTGGGGGGACTGCCTTCTGGAGCTTTTGTTGAGCTCTCCATTCATCTGATTGGGACCATTCTGGTGGACTTCCGTTTCCCTTTGCCTGGCCTTCAATAGGAGCAAACACATATTTGCCTATGCATGAGTAAACATGCATATGTGACATGCAGTGCAATCCCAAGCTGCACTTGGGCTGGCACAAGTCCCTTGTGCCGGCCCAGGAGGGTTGCAAAGGTGCCATAAAGCATGTTTGTGCTTCCTCATGAGCAAGCCACGCCGGCACACAGATGTGCGCCAGAACACGGAGGCTAAATCCAGCCTCCATGGCGGCTTATGCGGCAAGCCTTGTGTCGGCCCAGCTGGGCTGACACAAGGCCCTGAGGTGGGTGAGGAGGAGGAGGGGAGGAGACAAGAGGGAGGTGCACCTGGCTGAGGGGACAGCAGGCAGTGGGCGGCCTCGGGGGCAGGCAGGCAGGGAGCTGGAAGCGGGGCTGGGATCCGGCAGTAATGTTGGCTCCCAACCCCTTTTCCCGGGGAGTGCAGAGTGACTTGAAACTGCTCCACTCTCCTCGAACTTGCACCACCTCTGGAGGTGGCACAGGTCTGAGGAGGCCAATAGGGGCCAGGGTGCCTTGCCCAGGGGTAAAGGGAAAAGTTTCCTCTTGCCTCTGGCTGAGCTAATTCTGGCTCGTATCCTGTGCTGGATTCAGCACAAACCTCTTGGCTTGCCTATTCCAGCACAGGGTAGGATTGCACCCTTTAGTTTCTCTTTTTTCTTGTCAGCTTAGGGAGGGGTTACTTCCTTCTTGAGGGCTTTTTCATGTGGTCCTTGGATTCTCACATTACATGGTGACATGGGAAGGAAAGTTGCACTTCTGTAGCTCACTTGCCACCAAAGAGAGATAACAATCCAGCCCTTCCCCACTGTACCACTAATGTAACTTTAGTGTCCTCCTCCTAACTTCTCATCCTTGGAGCACCTCACTAATCATGCTAATTCCCTTGCAACCTGCTCGCAATGCTGCTGTTGGGATACTCAGTGGGCCTCATCTGACGTAACATAAACAGTGCAGGAGACTAGCTGTGTGTCTTTCCATACTGTTCTGGTTAGCTGTGTTTCATGTGCCAACTCTCAAAAACAGTCAAATATTAAATGCCACTGCGTGTCCACAGTGAAATACTATATTCAGTTTCCTGTCAACTACCCAGTGATGTCAAATATCAACTACTGAAATCAAAAATCTTCTGATCTTAAATGCAGATGTCAAATATTTGGCAAATAAGCAGGTATTCAGAGAATTTCAGAGGAATGACTGGCATCAATAAGCAGCAACTGTTACCTTGCACATGCCTGATCTCGTCTGATCTTGGAAGCTAAGCAGGGTCAGGCCTGGTTAGTACTTGGATGGGAGACTGCCTGGGAATACTGGGTGCTGTAGGCTTATACCATAGTCTTTCGTGACTGAAGGTTGCCAACCATACTTAATAATCAGCACAGGCCCCAGGAGCAGTGGGGTATGACGTGAAGTGTATGCGCACCCTCCCTGTGCCCCCTATTCACCACACAGTTGCAGCAACTCCAGCCGCGGTCAGGCAAGCATTGATGGTGCTATACACAAAGCATGGCAACTGGAAATAAGAACATCACCGCCAACTGTGCTGCTTCCAAGACATCCATTTTGGGCCATACAGAGGTGAGGGCAGGTGGGAGAACCCACACAGCGCTCCACTCACCGTGCTTCAGCAGAGCTGATTCCATGCCAGGGTGGTGGTACGGGGCCCTGCCAAAGTGCACGGCCTGATTTGTCTATATCAGCTAACAGCCCAATCCTAACCCGTGCTAGAATAGGGAGGCTGGCTGGCCTGCCCTGTATCCAGAGTGGGACTGGGGCTGGTGGCAGCTCAGCCTGGGGCAAGGGGAATTCCACACCCCTACCCCGGTAAAGCCAGAGCAGCCCCATTGGGGCTACTTGGATCTGTGCCACCTCAAGAGGTGCTCCAGACTACCAGGGACTGGGGTTAGGATCTGGCATAAGTGCCAGATCCTGGCACTGCTCCCACTCAACCCTCACCTGCCCATGGGCCTGCCCACCCTTTCCCTACCCCGAAATGCCTCCTTCGCACCCTCCCATGCCCCCAAGACCCCCACACCAGCCTGGCTCGACCAGTGCGGACTTACCTTTGCACCGGTCCCACGGGGCTTGGGCCAGCCTCCCTGCTCTCTCAGTGGCTTTATGGAACTTTTGTGACACTGTTAGTCCGGCACAAGGGACTTGTGCCAGCCCAAGTCATTTCCTAGATTGCACCCTCAACTGCCCAAAGACGGGCCTTGTCAATAATCATGGTGTAGAATTTGGAGGAGCAGATTTGTATTTGTTCCAACTCTAATTTATCTCTCATTTAAAACAAAAAAGCTGAGAAAACTAGCTATAATTCTAGTCTCTCCTGACCCCACCATGAAGTATTTTTTACCAATGTGTTTAAAAGAGCCCTATTAAAAATTAAAATCACTTTGGCTACATGCTGAAGTGATTGTGCTTAAGGGGCTTTGCAGTGTAAATGGAGCACACGAGCCAAAAACAATACAAACGTTTAGCTGCTGGCTTGAGTCAGTCTCTTTCAGCGGCAAATCATAATTGCTTTAGGACTTTCGGAATCCACTTTTGAATTCAAAGCGTCAGACAAATAATTGGATTTCCTGCAAACATGCTGAGCTGTGTTCCTCTCCCTGTCTTGCTTTATGTCCTCAGGGCTCCTGTTTCTGCTTTATATCAAGCTGCACCTAGTAGGCTAATTGGAAGGATGGGTAGATCGCTCTGCCTTAAGATGTCCATCTGTATTAAGTAAAATTTCCTCCACAGTCTTTATCACCTTCTGTGGAAATTATTCACATTAGGGCTGGAGAACCAGGAAATCAAGTCAAAATGGCTTTGTAATTTACCAATAGCCCCAGTGTCTTCACCCTGCAGACTTGTGATCCAAGCCAATTACATTCCAGCTGACTTATTTTTGACGTTGTATACTCACTTGATGTCTCTCGTTGACTGCAGGGCAGCCCTAAATATGCTTTGGGCTATTTGCCTAGATGGCTCTTGCTGCAGGTGAAGTCGAGCTGAAATAGTGTTCCAGTTTGATCTGGGAGAATTTTCACTGTGTCATATCAAAGATTACGCTCTTCAACTCCCCATCGCCATGTCAAATCATCAAAAAGATAATGTATTGATAAAAGAAGGCGTAACCCTTTTCATGGCTGTTTCAAATTACTACCCAAAAAGTGGAGGAGAGATTCCAAGGGTATAGGAGAAGCACACGCACATGCACATGCACATGCACACATAGATGTGTAACATTCTCTCTTTATAAAATATTCAACGTGAACATATTTTGAGCAGTGCTGGTCTTTGGAAGTTGGTAAAAAAGGTCAATAAATAAAGATGATTTTTCACAAACAGGCAAACATGAAAAAGAGTGAGTAAAAGTGTGATCCTAAGCATATCTTCTCAGAGCGAGGCCCCATTATGTTCACTTCCTTCCATGTAGGTATGTATAGGGTTGCAGCCTAACAGCCCAATGCTAACTAGGACTAGGCTGTGCATTATGACAGTGGAAAACATTTCCACTCCTGTAAGTGGTCATACAGAGTGGCGCACAGCATGCCGCTGGCAGCCATTTTGAATCCATTGCTGCAAACAGCAGAGGTGCCAGAGCCCCACTGCCACTGTCAGCTACCTCTTGCAGCAAATGTTAGCTGGCAACCGGGGCAGGAAGTGACAGGGAGTGGGCGGAATGCGGTAGACAGAGGAAGAAATAGGGTAGTTTCTGGGTGGAGAGGGGGGTGGGTTGGAGGGAGGGAGAAAAGGAGGGGGTGGATATTGAAAGCACCAGCATACACTTGATTCTAACACCTCCTTGTCTCCTTCCCTCTTCTCAGACTTGCACAGGCAAAATAACTAGAACAGATCTGAGGAGACCCATTGGGGCAGCAGAGACTTGCCCCAGGGTAAGGGGACAAAAGTTTCCTTACTTGAGGAGGCCTCCATGACCCCCGCCCATACAACATGTGCCCCTTTGGTACAGCTACATCAGCAGGGGTGAGGATGCAGTTAGGATTGGGCTATAAATCTGGTTCCATGAAGGGGACTTTGTTGAATTCCAAATGTGAGATCCTCCTTTTCTTATACTATCTAAGGAGACTAGGTACAACCCACAGCTCATTGGGGCAGATCTCCATGGCAAGTGGTGTTCCCTGTCAGTGACATATGTGTGTGCTATTTAGCACAGAAGAAAACACAGCTTGATTGTGGTGGGTGAAAATACAAACAGTAAACTCCCATGGTTAGACAGGAGCCAAGCAGATTATCAATCTATTCATGACACGTGTGTTCTTCTCTTCCTTCAAGCACCTCAGTGCAGATTACACAGGGATTATTTGAGGTTAACAGCAACCCTGTAAGGTTGGATATACAGATATCCTCTGTTATCCACAAGAGAAATGAAAGAGGAGAAGACAGGAACTGCAAGAATCTACTGGCCCCATGCATTTAAAATTCCAACTGCACTGAGATTAACAGTTCAGTTCTGAGCTTCCCAGTGTCTGCTGGAGCTGTGGCACCAAATTGGCTATCGCTATATCCAGTGGATGCTGGGAAGCAGCCACAGTTCTCCTGGGGGGGGGGGTAGAGACTTTCATCCCCTTTCACTGGGGAAAGCCCCAAATCCCTCAATGGGACTTTTCAATTCTGCACCAGCTATTTTGCCAGTGCAGATTTGAGAGACTCTGTGTTGGGCCTTCTAGCCCAAGATGGAGTTTAGGATATAGTAGAGCAGAGGTGGCAGGTTTTTCACGAGGTTCCATTACTCCACAGACTGGTTTCTGTGGCTCGCCAGGAGGCCACGGCTCACAGTTTGGGAACCACTGCCCTATATGATCTTAATAGACAGTACTAGGCTGTTGTGACTGGCCCAGCAGCTTCCCATAGGGTTGGTTCATGCAAGGGCCCCTGGCACATGCGCCACAACGCCCTACTGCTGGAGCCTCTCCTGCCATTGGATGTGCAGCTGATGGGAATGCAACTGATGGCCCTTTCCATGGCTATAGTGAGAAACACCCTGGCTAGGGAGGTCCCTCTGACACCCATTCTAATTATCTTCTGGCAGTTCTTGTAGATCTCGTTCTGGCTGGGATTTCATGTGTAGATAGCTGCATTTTCCTGGGGCTCCTGCCTTCTTCCTTAAGGATTGCTTATCTACTGCCTTGTCATTTTCCTCTTGTATTTATTTTGTTCTATTGTTGCTTGGCAATTCATATCAGCAGTTGGATGCTTTTATGAAAACAGAAAGGGGAATATAAATGCTAATGATTACAAATAAGTGTAACAACAAAAAGAGTAGCAGCAACTTAGAGTATGATCTGTGAGCCAGGAAGGTGCCAGTTCACAGAACTCATGTTAGTCATAAATTCACGAGGACTGCAATCCTCTACACACTTACCTAGGAGTAAATCCCATTGAACTGGGTGGAATTTACTTTTGAGTAGACATGCAGAAGATTGTGCTGTAGGTCGGGGTGTCAAACTCATTTCATATAGTGGGCACACAGAACAGCATTTATGGTGCCTGCTGAGGGTCAGATGTGACATCAGTAAGCAGGAAGTGATGTCATTAAGCAGATGAGGCCAGAAATGAGCACTTCGTTCTCCCATAGAAACTCATTAGCTGTAAATGACAGAAGAGAAAATGTGCAAATCCTGATCATATTTTCAAGATATCAGAACCCGTTTATCATGTTGGGAGAGCCCAATTATTACGTGGGCAGCGGATGAGAGGTGGTCTGTGACGTGACACCTCAGCAGGAGCAGCATTGCTGAAAGGGTGGCCTCTCACCCTTTAACTGGGCTCTCCCAGCACCTTGGGCAGCACCTCCCTCTCTCACCCTTCTTGGCCTACCCTTTACCTTGTAGTGTTCCTTGGCTTCTGGGGCCTCCTTCCATCTCTACCTCTCAGAGCATCAGCGGAAGCGATGCTGCTGAAAGGGCGGCTCTAGGAGAGCCCAATTATAACCGGGTAAAAAGCTTCTGGGGGCTGCATCCGGCCCATGAGCCTTATACTTGACATCCCTGGGGCAAGCCTATCTTTCACCTCAGCACAGCCACCACCCATGTGGTGAAGCTACTTAAGCTGGCCTCCCTTACAAGGATCAGGTCAAAGTTTTGTATGATGTGCTCTGAAGATTTGACATTTGCTATCTATTTCAACAAAGAAAATAATTTGGATCAAATGCTATCTATTTCAACAAAGAAAATCATTTCAAGGATCAAATGAGGATGTGAAGATATGAAGTAACAAGCTTATCCATGAGGTACATGTTGCAGGCAGACACTCAGTCTGATCCCCAAACTACTAGTGTAGCAGAAGCATCACCAGATGCGGGGTCCCTCAGGCCCTCAGGTCAGCACCTGTTACACCCCTGCAACAGAAGATACATACGGGGGGGGGGGAGTCTTTCTGTGTGCATGGATTGCTGTTGCTAGATGGGGGAGACTGGAGTTTGTGGGCCTAATTTACAAACAAGCAAAGTGACAGGGTACAGCAGTCTACAGTGAGTAGCACAGATACATCATTATCAGCTTTCCTTTCCCTTGTGCCTGAAGGCTTAATAAGAGACAGTTAATTAGGAACCAATGGGGATCCTGTTCAGGTGGAAACCTCGAAATCTGTTCACTCCCAACCAGAGGTGTTTCTTTTGTATTCCAACGACAGCGACAATAGAACAGAGACACAGAAAAGCATGCCGTGATAACTTCACAGCTGCCAGTTTTTGGTAAGAGCAGCCTTTGAATCCTCGTGTCATTAGTTTGCATAAGATTATATATTATTCTGCATCTCAATTACATTTGACTGATAACAAGCAATCAAAAGATAATCTTGAAACAAAAGCAGGTACATCTTCCCCCCCCCCCCGTCAAAATGAACCCCTGACTGAGATGCTGCTGAATTCTGTCTGCGATGACTTTCCTTGTTTAACTTCATCCCACATTACCAGAAATTACCATTTATATATTTGTAATAAATAGCATCAAAAGATTAGAAACTGGGGGTGGGTGGGTGAGAATTTTCCTTCATACCTAATTCAAATATTGTTCCTGTCTCACACAGATTACTCATGTAATGTAAATCCATAGTTTCTCCCGTTAATCTGTATAAATTAGCACCACAGCAGCTAATGACATAGTGAAAATGTTTACATATGTGTAAGCATTAATCACTTCCAGAACTCATTATCAAAAGAAATCTCTTACAAGATATTCTCTGTTATTAGTCTTTTGGCAAGATAGCCAGCTTCATTTAATTAAGGTGTTAAGCAAATTAGAAATGACATCTTTTGAGAGAAATTGATGTTGGGTTGGAAATGGGTCAATGGCATTTTTTTAAATTTTTTTTCCCTTTTGTACTGCAAAATTCTTAAGAAAAGGCTAAAGGAATACTAATTCTTGCAATAATTCACAGGAATCTATGAAATATATTTAAGATTTAAAACAATTAAAAGAAATTAAACACACCAAAGCTTAAAAGCCTGAACTCTTTCTGCCCATAAAAGTATTTTTGCATGAAAAATGGGTGTTCATATCAGTCAGTGAGATCATGCAGAATTTTCCACAGCTGACCATCTAGTTCCACACTGTCCAGTCTCATGGAGGATGTTCTGCTTGAGGAAGGTGATAAAAGTCTCTGGAATTGTCAAACAGGATGATCAGGTCTTAGAATTAACTTGTGCCCCAATCTTACCCCCCACCACTTGCACCAATGAAGCCATGCCATGGAGGCATTGCCTTACATCCTATGACTGGAAGGCAATAAGGAAGTCTCCTTCAAGTAATGGGACTTTATTCCCTTGCCTCTGTGTAAGCCCACTGATACCCTGTGGGTCTCTTTGGACCTACACCAGCTCTATAACTGGCATACATCTAAGGAAAGTAAGGAGAGTAAGCAGGGTAAACTGAAGGGGATTGGATTCAGTGTGGGCGTTTGCCACCAAGATCCATGCCCTCTGGCCAGGTTCTTACCTCCTGCCCTCCCTTGATGTACCTAGTAATTCCCCTGTCCTCCCAAACCCTAACCAGGACACTCTCCCAAAACCAGCAATGGTCCAGTTCAACAGTCTTGGCAGTACTCCTCTGATGCTGCTTCCAGTTAGCACTGAGCCAGTACTAGGTCCTGCCTCCTTTGAAGGTTTTGGAAGGCCTGTCAAACTTTGGGGAAGGACATCCATATTACTCCTCCTGCTCTTCCCTGTTTAGTGACAGGACCCTTGCATCCTGGACAACTGTGTCCTGGTCAAATGCATGCTGGTCATTGGTATCTAGGGATACCATATGTACCCTTTTTTTTTGGCATCCCAGGCATTTGTGTTCCAAGGATTCCGCTCCCCTGCAGTTAACTGAAACTACAGATACCAGGGAATGCCCCCTACCCTCTGGAGGCAAGGGGAGCTCTGTGGCCTTTGCCGGGCTCAGACCAATACTTACTGGTAAAAAAAAAGTCACTTCTGGTTTTTTTTCCATAAAACTGGAAGTGACTTTTAAATGCCTCATAAGGCATTAACAACTTAGAGCTTCCTCAGGCCTCCTAATGACTTATAAGGCATTAAAAATGTCACTTCCAGTTTTATGGAATGTTTGACAAAAAAACCAGAAGTGACACTTTTTAAATTGTAAGGCTCAGTTTGAGTCAGGCAGAGGCTGCAGACGGATGTGCACAGCCTCTGCTAGGCTCAGAGGACCCTCTGGAGACGAGGGAAGCATTGCCTTCAGAGGGGGCACGTGCAGGGGGCCCCCACAGACCAGATCTGCAGATCTGTGAATCCATGGATACAGGATCTGTGGATACAGGGCCCCCTTATATAACATGGTGTTTGTTGCCCACTTATGGGGCTCAATGAATCGGGACACGTGCACACAAAATGGACATGAGTGTCCAGGGGAATCAATGACCAGGGTGCATTTGATTGCGGCATGGTCATCCATAATGCACACCCTAGTACCTGTCTGTCTCGTCTGTCTGTCTGTCTGTTTTCTCCATGCCTAAAGAGCTCTAGAGATGTACTCCATAACCCTAGGCAGAGTGGTATTTCAATGCCTGTCTGTGGGGTTTGCAGTCCCCTTGCCCTTCCCTCCTTTCATAAGAGATTCTGGATGTGCAGTGTCAGGGTGGCTACTGTAGCCTAGTAGCCTTCCCCCTTCCCAACATGGACCATGGACCATACATGGACCATGTATGACCTCATTTCTGTCATGAATTCACTAGGTGTCCTTGGGCAAGCCACATCCTTTCTGCCTCAGTGACTCATCTACACAACACAGGAATAATAATATTAAGGCTGCAATTCTATGCAAACTTTCCTGGGAGTAAGCACCATTGAACGCAATAGGACATATTTCTGAATAGACATGCAAAAGATTGTGCTGTAACTTACTTCACATGGTTCTTGTACATCAAGATAATACACGTGAAGCACTTCGCATGCTCAAACAGTGCTAGATGTAGGCTAAGCATTATAATTATCCCTGTCTCCCCATCAGTGAAAGTGTCATCCATAGTAATAACTTAAATAATTGATCGTATTTGATAGTTGATCTGTAGCAGCATTTTTTCATGTTCATAGCATTTAACAGATAACACAAAATGGTAAGGAGCATTTGACAGTTTTTGAAGTTTTATATTTGGAGACTACCAAATCAAAGCAGCCAAGAAATGTCAACAAATACTAGAGGACGAAAGGATTTAGGTGGTGATGTTTAAATTTCTCATTCAAAATCTGAATGACAGAACTGGAAAATTTGGTGCATCTGCATTTTTATTTTAGCTCCAATGTGTGATTGTACTCATCACTTGAGACTGATTCATCTCTTTGCTGCACCACTTTACTGATCTTTGTCATTCTGAGTTAATTCAGTGTCCGTTGACATTTACAGACCTGGTATCATGAATGCTTTAAATTAGAACATTGGACAGCAAGTATCCCTGCTTGCCAAACACACTGTCTGGGTTCTTCATTATTTTCATGTACACTTTTGTGAAGTTGCATTTTGATCTTTCAATCATCCTCAGCCGCACAGTACTTGGCTGCTGCCCACCAGTGGTGTATTCTAGGGAATACATGGGTGAAAAAATGAAATATAAAATTATATTTATTTTCAGTACGATGCTATACCCCAGCAAATGCTCAAAACCGAAAGAAATTAACTAGGGAAAGCTCATGTCTTACATACCAAGGCACGTGAATTTAATTTTCTGGTTGTTTTTATTACTATTTTAATGTAAAGATATTGAAATGACAAAAGCATGCTGTTTGCTTTCTTTGATATTTTGCTTCCAAATTACTCACACAGGCCCATCCAGCCCAATAGGATTGTTAATTATGTGCTGAGAAATATTTAACTTTGGCCGAATATGTTTTCTCAACATATTTCATGAATCACTCTTTAATTAAATATGACTTTTTTTTTTCAAATACCAAGTGGAAAATGGGGGTTTTAGGAAACTTTCTTTTTCTGGAGGTTTCATGTATTAACAAAAAAAAAAGTTGTCATTTCCCAACTTCTCAACTTTGTTTTAGACACTCTAAAAATAATGGTGGTTACAGGAATATATGCAACTGCTTTTTGTTAAGCTAGATGTGAGCCAGGAAGCTCAATATGGTCTCCCCCTCCTTTATCAGATTTCTTGGACTATGAATAATTGACTTACAGCCCCATCCTGAGCTGCCCGGCGCATGGGGCTGCAGCAGTGCCCAAAATGGCTGCTGCCAAATCCTACAGGCTCCAGGTAGCCATCAGCAGCTCCTTGGGAGAAGGGAACTTTCTTCCCCTTCCCCAAGGTAAAGCAAGTAGCTCTGCAATGGGGCGAACCAAAGGTTGCCATAGAATCAGGAACCTCCCTGTGAGCCGGCCAGCCAGACCCAGGAGCTCTGGATCCAGTGGAGCAAAGCACTGAGTTCAGAGTAGCCACACACAGGCTCCAAGGCCCTCAAGGAGGCTTCAAAAGTACCCCAGGTATGTTAGAATGTCCTTGGGTCCCTGCAGTGCTGCAATCGCTGCAGCGCTGTCATGGTGCCCATTCCTGGGGCACTCCCTTTAAACGGGAATGGCCCATTTCTTGTTCTCCTGGTGGGTCACAATCCACCAGTTTGGTAACCATTGCCCTAGTTTGAGACCAGATCAGTGCCATAGCATTTTGTATTAGAAATGCATTTAAATTAGGGCTGTCACACAATTCAAAAAACCTTAGTCAGTTGATGGATTAATCCAGTGTTTCTCAAACTGTGGGTCAAGACCCACTAGGGGGGGTCGCAAGCTAATTTCAGGTGGGTCCCCATTCATTTCAACATTTATTTTTAATATGTTAGACTTGATGTTACCATGGTATGTGACTGCATTTGGGGAAATGTTATAGTCCTGTACTCTTAAAAGACTACTCTGTATATATGCTTTTAACAATTAGAGTAAATGGGACTTACTCCTGGGTAGGTGTGGGTAGGATTACAGCCTAGGATTGTTCAAAATGTTCCTGGTTGATGTAACTTGACATAACTTCCGGTGGGTCCTGACAGATACTCATTCTAAAAAGTGGGTCCCGGTGCTAAAAGGTTGAGAACCACTGGATTAATCAATTAAATCAACATGAACTTCCAGATGAGTAAAACAACATTATCAAAAGTGCATCATGCATTTTCAGAAGATGCTTATACACATCACAGCTGATACCATTGTAGAAGATGGCATTCCTTCCTGTCTATGACAGAAGGAGAAATTTTAAGAGGTCATGTGTGATTTCTTAAAAAAGGCACCTGTGTTTTTCATAAGTACCTGTGCTAAGAATAATACCTATTTAATCAATCCGAAGCGTTAACCAATCTCCTAAATGCTACCGCTCTCATTTCAATGTACACTTCAGTATTTTTCCTTATCAACTCAATCTTATTCATTTTGGCAGTGCTCCAAGTGGGGTGGGAAGAGGTGGGATGACATGTGGACCAAAACCCATCCCACTTTTCCAGTCAGCTAAAATATTCTACTGGTTTAAGCAACCCACTTCTTCTTTTTCCCCATTTTCACCCTGTCCTCAACACTAGATCTCAGTCTTGGTGTCCTTCAGAGGAACGTCTTCTGAAAGTATAAGTGTGTTTTGGTGCTATTATTTGTTATTGAAATCTAGATTAAATCACAACATATGAATCTTGGAGGACAAAACCCATTATTCTTGAGAATATGGCAAGGACAATAGCTACACCATCTGGTTGATTTTCACAAGTAATTCGCTCATGATGAATGTTCAACATGAGGAAAAAATCAAAACCTGGCTCTTTGCTGTAAAGCTTGAGATTTCTATGCTCATGTCACTCTCTCTGGCCAATTTAGCAAGCGAACATCAAAGTTCTTTTTGATAATGTTGTTTCTATTCAAATTGTAACTTTAAGTGATTTCTGTTGCATTTTAAGAACACACAAAGTCAATGTCCTTTTTTTCTGAAGTTCCTTGACTAGAACAGAATTAAATGAACGGATGGAGGATGCTGGGAGCCGAGCTGGCTGAGCACAGTGCAAGAGGGAAGAGGTAACAATGGGTAGCTCAGAAAGTATGATGGAGGGAGGGAATTCTGCTTCCTTTTCCTTCTTGCCTGCTTGGTCTTGCTGGATGGGCAAGAAGGAGAAGGAGACATAGCTGAGCTATCCTGTTCTGACCGCTTATGGAAATGAGTGCTTAGTACATAATTGCCCTGCTGCTGCTTCTTACAGTGGTGGTGCTGAAGGAAGTGGTGGGCTGCCATTGTCCTGATACTCTTCTTGCTCACTCACAGTGAGTGATAAGAGGACTGGAGAGCCAATTAAAGTGGCTGGATGGACATTAGGCCAGAGGTGGGTGACAGGGAGATGTGGGGTGTGGGCCACTCCTTGTTAGTGTAACCCTCCCCCCGACCTGTCACCTGGCTTCTTCAGCCAACCTCATGGCTAGGCCAACGCCATAGCCTGGTCAGATCAATCTTCTCAACCTGGTACCAATGTGCATCTACTGTAAAGTCCTAGAGAAATCTGTCTCTACAAGCCTCATACCTTAGGAAGCAGAAAATATAGTGAACAGTGACATTGCATGCCATTGACCAGGGGTGTCAAACTCGTTACATACTGAGGGCCAAACAGCATTCATGATGCCTGCCAAGGGCCAGAAGTGATGTCATTAGGCAGGAAGTGATGTCATTAAACAAAAAAAAATAAGCACTTTTTCTCACTTAGGAACTCATTAACTGCAAATGACAGAAGAGAAAATACACAAATCTTGATCATATTTTGAGATATAAGAGAGCCCAATTTTCATGGGGGCTGCCCTTGCAGCAGTAACACCTCAGCACTGCTCAGCAGCTGAAAGCCTGAGGGCCGTATAAAAAGCTTCTGCTGGCCGCATCTGGCCCCCGGGCCTTATGTTTGACACCCCTGCCATAGACTGATGGGGGGATAGGATTGGGGGGTTCGATACATAATGTCGAGTGGTTCTGGCTGACCTCTAGTTCAGCATAATGGTAGGCCATCTGCCGCAGTCCGGTAAGTTGAAGGCACTGTTTGAGAATGTAAAACCATCTAGTTTCTTCTCAAAGCGAAGAATGCTAATTCAAAAAATGAGGATTGCTGAACATTATATTCTATAAAACGGTGCTGTTATGAGGACCAAGTGTTGTAAATCACCTCCATCTCCAGCTGTGTATCCTTTTTGGTAGATTCTCTCTTTGAATCATGTCTTGGCTGATTCAGGCTCAACTGTCTTCAGCCAAAGTGAGGACATGTCATAATTGGACAGTGATGTTTCACACCGCCTTGCCCAAACATTGACTGCCAGATGTTCCATCAGGCATTTTTTTAAGGTTACTTATCATCTGACAACTGCTGCAACTTCACCCAGTCCATACTTATGGCTTTCTGAACCTAAGTCTTGAGCTGAAAGTCCTTACACAGCATCGTGGCCAGCGGATTATGGCTTGGAGCACTCTCACATACCACTTTTTTAATTAGCTCCAAAGAAATGGAGCAATCCAAACCCTATAATTCAACCCACTACATTGCTTGTGCAATTCTTAACTTTTCCTATAGTGACTTTCAGGATAGGGAGCTATCAAATTTAATTAGTTAAAATCAAAGGCTTTGCCATTCAAACATGTTTTGGATTAAAACTGGAATTAAGAAGAGACATCCAGATTCAGGAAAGAATTGCACTTGCATTTGGAATGCTGTTTCCTGATTTTATTGCAGCACCTTCTGCTGCCAAAGAAAGAAGCGTCCATTTAGACCGAGGCTTGCCTTGTTGGGAGAGGAAACTGCTGCAGCACAAACAGCAAGCAACGTTTCTGGTACATATATGGTTCTTTCCCATAAGTGTCTGTACCTTCTCTGGAACCCTTCTCCAGGTTCCCAGAGGAGCAGAACATCTTGCTGTCATGTTGGCAGCAAATCCTGCTCCTTGATCCATGAGGAACTGGATCACTATGTTTCTGAGGATGGAGGGGAGGGAGGGAGGGAGGTACAGAAAACAAGCCAATGTGTCAGATGGCAGGCCAGGAACCTTGTGCCTGATCATAGGGATCAACACAATAGTCCAAAACCATGTCTCTAGCACTCCATTTTAATAGCCAGGAATTATATTGCTGCAAGAGACGTTCTTCCTATGTTTTATTATGGCTTCTGACTTGGAAAAATATTGAATGCTGTGGTTGTGACCCAAGTCCTCACTGTCATTCTGGAATCACTATGCACCTTATAAATTATATGCACATGAAGAGCATTCATTATAGTCTTGTGAGCTTTCCAAATGTACAGATTGGATGGATACCCAGCTATTCCTCTGATTCATCGGAGCATTGCCTCCACAACCAGATACATACCATTGCTTGCACTAAACATCATCTATGTTGATCACATTTGTACAGTACTTCATTGTGAAAGGGATTTCACATCCCCAACCATTCTCTCACACTGCTGGTCTTTTCTATGGCCCTATTGTGACTGGATTTAAAATGGTTATTTTTACTACTGAAGGACGCTGTTTCTTGACACTTTATTTTTTCAGATACTTATTTATTGCTGTTTCAGTGATCTTGCTGCTCTTCCTGTGAATTCCACTGCAAAGATCACTTTGTTTTCTTTTGGCATGCTATGCCTCTATTGCCTGCCACATGTCCATTGAGCAAGTCTGAGTACACGTTAAAGCCCAATGTCTCTTCATCCCTTGGTACAATCTCCATCCATTTCTGATGCATACTTTTTCACTGTGCAACACTTTTATGGTCTGTGCATCTAGAACAGATCCAAACCGATTTGGTTCAGATCCAAAAGGTTGTCACACTTGGTGTACCTTGTCCTTCCTTAAATAGCTCTCGTTTTGTTTTGTTTTTTGTTTTTTTAATAAGGTTATTCAGCTGATGTGGAACTGAAGCCCTGAGAAGCCAGGTTCAGGTGTAATAATACACCATAACCTTGATTTCCCCTCACTTTGTGCTGTATTAAGTACCTGACAGGAGATGCCCAGTTACATCTTGTCCTCAACATTTTACCTGGACCAGGTATATAGGTATGATGCAAACAATTGACTTCTGAACTATTATAAACTCTAACTTCCTATGTAACACAGAAGTTTTAGGGCTCTATAAAAGTGTGATGTGACCAAGTTTTGGAAATTCCTTTCTATTAAATTTCCATCAGTAAACCTGAAAATACATTAAAAAAAAAATTTAAGAGAAGACAGTAGTTGCCATTTTCTCTATAAGGAGTATAAGATCAGGTTCTGTGCTGGCTTGTTAGTTAAGCAAGAGACCAGAAGCTGCAGCAGGGCCAGCTCAACCTATTCTGCTGGTTGGAGTGGCAGAATTTCAGGGGCTCCAAGCTATTCAAGAAACTATGCTGGGGCTGATAGTTGAAGCAGAGCTTGAATTAAGACGCACCTTTCACTTTCTATCTGAAATTATTTCCTCATTACATTTCCACCTCATCTTTCCATCAAGGGACTCAGGGCAGCTTACATGGTTCTTTCCCCCTTTAATCTTCACAACAACCCTGTGAGGTAGGTAAGGTTGAGAGATACTGACCACTTCAGAGTCACCCAATGAACTCCATAACTTTCAAGGCTTTGAATCGGACTCCCCTTTGTCCTCGTTCAGCCACAATGTTTAGTGATTAGAGCCCCGGTTTACTTTTAGAGCATGAAAGAGTAAAATTATCATCACAGGAGAAGTACCGCACATAGAAAAGTACTGCACATTTCCTGCAATTCTCTGTGAGGCACCATTCCAGGTGCGCCCTCCGGACTAGAAGAAGCCAAGACTAGAGCAGTGACTTATGCAGAGATGCAGCAATGGTAGTCAGCGTCCTTTGAGAGTGGGTTCTTCTGAAGTACCTCTGCTTCAGCACAAACATGACCGAATTGCCACCCCTCCTACAAGGACTGATGGGTCAAATGCAGGGGCTAGAGCAGTAGTTCATGCAGAACCACTGTGAGCAAGCTCCTCAGTGAAAGAATGCGCTGAACATAGGAACATATGCATCTTTAATGACCTATATTAGTGGTTCCCCAAGTCCTCCGTAGGAGGAGGGAACCACTTGAGTGTTTGTGGGGGCAGGGCTGCAGCACCAACAAGATTCCTTAGATCATGCTGCTGCTGGGAAAGAAGGGGGGGGCTTTACTTAGCAGCCAGTAGCGCTGGCCTCCACGGGGGTGCAGGGAGCCCTGCGGAGCCCCCTGCAGGGCCCCTCAAGCTTCAAATTCCACTTTCACTTCAAATTCCACTTCCACTTCAAACATAGTGAAAATGGAAAAGGTGCAAAAGAGAGCGACTAAGATGATTACGGGGCTGGGGCACCTTCCTTATGAGGAAAGGCTATGGAGTTTAAGAACATAAGAACATAAGAACAGCCCCACTGGATCAGGCCATAGGCCCATCTAGTCCAGCTTCCTGTATCTCACAGCGGCCCACCAAATGCCCCAGGGAGCACACCAGATAACAAGAGACCTCATCCTGGTGCCCTCCCGTTTGGGCCTCTTCAGCCTAGAAAAGAGGTGCCTGAGGGGGGGCATGATTGAGACATACAAAATTATGCAGGGGATGGACAGAGTGGATAAAGAGACACTCTTTACAATCTCATATAACACCAGAATCAGGGGACATCCACTAAAATTGAGTGTTGGGAAAGTTAGGACAGACAAAAGAAAATATTTCTTTACTCAGCGTGCGGTTGGTCTGTGGAACTCCTTGCCACAGGATGTGGTGATGGCATCTGGCCTGGATGCCTTTAAAAGGGGATTGGACAAGTTTCTGGAGGAAAAATCCATTATGGGTTACAAGCCATGATGTGTATGTGCAACCTCCTGATTTTAGAAATGCACTATGTCCGAATGCCAGATGCAAGGGAGGGCACCAGGATGAGGTCTCTTGTTATCTGGTGCACTCCCTGGGGCATTGGTGGGCCGCTGTGAGATACAGGAAGCTGGACTAGATGGGCCTGTGGCCTGATCCAGTGCGGCTGTTCTTAAATTCACTAAAAATTGTGATCCAAAACGACTTACAGTTTTCAATCACTTACCTACCGATAAGTAAAAACCACCCCTTCCTGGCAGCAGTGCAATTCTGGGAATCACATCGCTGCCTTCTCCCCTGCCCCTAAAGGGGGCATAGGCCATTGCTTCCCAAGCTAGTAGGTTGTCACCCACTAGTTTGGGAACTGCTGACCTATATTATTTCTCACAGCATGCTGACAGTTCCCTCACACTTTTATGCCTTGGCATGTAGTTAAGGAATTACTCTTCTAGGCAGATCCCACCCTCCTTAAGATATTTTAAGATCATTTTTGTTCATTTAAAATGCCCTCCTTATATGTGGGCTTGGTATCCACAGATTTCAGTATCCACTGATGCCAAGTCTGTGCCTGGAAGGCCTCAGAACATCTCCCAGATGCAACTGAAAGTGCTTCTCTATGCCTCAAAAGGCCTCCCGGATGCAACCAGAGGGCACTTCTGGTTTGCACCAGCTACTTCCAGTCACGTCCAGAGGTGTTCTGAGGCCCTCAGCCCATAGATTTAATTATCCACGAAATTAGTTATCTGTTGGAAGGTCCTGGAATGAATCTGAGGGCCCACTGTTTATACAAAATTAGAATGTAATAAAAACAATGACAGTGGTTAACATAAGAAAGCAATAAAATGGAACACTACACATTAAAACTGCATTAAAAATTGTGCTTTTAAAAACAGCACAGAAACCAAACCATTGTTTCTAAAAGATCTGGGAGACTAGCAGCCCAATCCTATGCATGTCTATGCAGAAGCAAGCCCCATTAGAGTCCATGGGGCTTACTCCCAGGAAAGTGTGGATAGGATTGGACAGTAAATGACAGTAATGGAGGCGCCAGGTGAGTGTCCCAAAGGAGGGAATTACACAAGCGGGGCATCATGTCCAAAAAGGTGAAGAAAGTTGCCAAGCTTAGCAAAGGTTCATGGGGCAAATAGTCTGAGATGTGGCCATTTTGTTCCCTCCCCCCTGCATTTTTCCACAGTGCAGTCCCTTTTCTATACACATGAATGAAATCAGAGGTCACTCCATTCATGAGTGTGCAGCTAGGAAAAAAAAGAACTCTTAAGGAGAAACACAAACCTTCCTTCAGCTGCAGGTTGGCTAAAAAGTAATTTTCATCTCAGGTGGGCAAACAGCTTTACTTGGCCCTAGGCTGTAGGATTCAGACATGTATACTGTGCAGTGCTTTCTCGACAACTGGCCTTTATAAGATCTTGCAGTTTATTTTTTGGTGAAAAGGAAAATGTACAAGAGCTTCTTAACTCTGTCAGGCAAGTATTGGCCCCAGTTGAGACAGAAACCTCCTGCAAAGCTTGCTGTCATTTCTTTATAATGCTTTCCACTGGGGAAGAGAAAAAAAAGGAAAACAAACAAAGCAAAGGATCAATTTTTAAGCCTTAGGGTTATGTTCCTGATGCTTGATTCTCCTGCAGATTGAAAAGGTAACAAATAGCACAAGGTAGAAATGAGTTAACAGATTAATGGCAAGGTATACATATTAAGTTACAATGTTGCCATTCACCTCTTGAACTCCTTCTTTTCCAATTCTGAACTGATTCCACCGAAATGGTTACCAGTTTCTAGAATGATGGGTCACTACCGTTCGAGGAGTGTGCTCTGTTTGGCCCCTTGCGAGAGAGCCCTAATGAGTCAGTTGGAGAGCGAACATTTTGCACAACCAAAACGCAGCCTGGAAAATCTATTTCTCCGTCGTGGCACACTGCCACTGCTGTAGAACTTTGTTGTTCGTTCGAACTGCCAGGAAGATCAGCCCTACCCCCTGTTTCTCAGCCAAGGACAATCACCCAGCGGGGAGGGGGGTAGGATGACTGTCAAGCACAGTTGGAATGCTAGTAAAAAAGTAAAATGATATTTATTACATGATAGCAAGATGTTGACAGAATGGGGGAGGGGATCCAAATATTTTAAAAGATATTTTAGCTAAATTGTACCAGGCTCTCTGGGACTGTTGAGGACCAAGAGGCCTCATTTCTTTGTTGGAAAAAGAAAATTACAGTCTTTAAATGAAAAATAGTGTCTCGCACAGCCTTTCTTGATGATAAAAATGGCTTCAGATGAAGAGCAGAGGGGTCTTTTCTCCCACAAGTCTCTTGGGTATAAGACTGTTCTAGAGTTCTCTCTTCTCGGAGGGGGGGGTGTTAGGGTTGACAACTCTGACTGAAATTATTCCTAGAGACTTTTCTTTGCCAACATGATGTAATGTTGGACCTTACTGGAGATCCTGCTAGAATTGTCAAGATTGGTTTCAGTAGTCACCTGGAGATGGATGCCAATTCCAGAAGACTCCAGGTCAATCCTAGAAGGATTTTGCAACCTTACTGGGGAAGATTCACAAACTGAGTACAGTCCACCTCTCTTTTAGCCAAGAATCAGTTTCCTTGGATAGGTAAGAGGATCTACATAGAAAATGCAGTGAATTTATGAAACATTCTGGCTATCAGCAGACAGAGGAAAAGGAAAGAGGCAAACTGAAACATTAAAAAAATCAATGCCAATTGATCCATGGGAGCAAACAATGGGATTTTGAAAGGTGTTTTTCTGATTGGCAGACAACTGATGTGGGAGAAGTTATGTGGGCAAATAAATGGATACAAAGGCTGAGTCAAGGCTGTTTGAAATGAGGGATAAGTCAAAGGTTGCTACCTTTGACTGAAGCTATTCCCCCCCCCCCCCATGATATATTGTCATTAAGCCAAGGAGACCCTTCTAAAATCTCCAAGATTTCATTTTAGTAGTTCCCTGGAGAGTGATACTGAATTCTGGAAACTCACTGTCCTGATCCTGCACTGATCTAATCTTCCCCGAATCTGCCTATGATTCACCCCTGCCTGCTACCTTACTCGCTTTTGCATGATCTGAATGGGCTGTAGGTACACTAGTGGTTCCACAGTGCACGACAGTGCGCAACATCAGCATGACACAACAGCACACCAACATTTATGACTGAAGATCAGGAGATCTGCCATCATAAGCATTCAAAAAGATTGGACTGCTCATGAACCAAGTTGTTCTGATTGGAATGGATTTGGCTCCAGATATATGTTAGGGAAACTCGGGCCTTAATTTATATGTAGTGAAACTTGATATAAGTTTTTAGCTTGATTAATAAACTAATCAGACCAATTAAATGCAAAGCTTGTCTTCAGTGGAATGTGAACTTCATGAATTTTTAATGTTGCAAATCTAGTGAATACATTTCAGCTTGGACACACCATTAATACGTCCCTTTGAAATGTGGCCACAACATGACATTTTTATGATATGGGGACCTCTCCATGAGATTTTTTTTCCCCCCTGAAGTGGCTTCCAGACAGGTTCATCTGATTGTAACCATATCTCCACAACCCCTCTTTTTCAAACGGAAGTCCTGCTTCAGATTTCAGTGGAGGGGCAACATTTTCAGCAAGTTCTAAAACCTTTCTCTATCAAATGTTGCATATATACAACAGGAACAAAATGTGTACACCTGTGGGCCAGGCAAAAATGAGTTAAGGAAGGACTCTGCCTTTACAAACAAATATACAGAGCGGCCCCAAAAAAGATGTATACACTCCTTATTCATCAATATTTGTGGCCCAAAAAAATGTATACACTCTTTATTCATCAATATCTTTGGAATAAATTAAAATGAAATTTCTATTTCAGAGTGAGAGTGTAATATAGTGTTTTCTCAACAGGTGAAGGATGATGTTTATAGGAGAAAACATTGCAATGTTGTGTGCAGCTATCACACTGGACACATTACAGAACGTAGTTCATGCAGCAGTTCGGCGACTTCGACAGTGTTTGAATTCCGATGGCGGCCTCTTTGAACACCTACATTGAATTCAAAGACACGTCTCATATCAATTTTGCTTTTGTATAAATACAGTAGTTACGATTATAGAGTAATATTTTTCATGTCAAAGTGTGTATACATTTTTTGGGGCCACTCTGTAGTTTCCCATTGTTGTCTGAACCCCATATTGATAATGACACGTGATGGTGTTGGTGAATTTGCAAGAAACATCCAGCAGACCGGAGAGGGTGCTTAACTCCCCTCCCCTCCAAAACCATTGATTTTATTGTCTTCTGCAAGTTCCATCCTCCCCCCAATTATTATTATCAACCATTGCCCCCAACCAATGCTGAAACCAGGAATAATCGTGTTTGGGGGAAAAAATGATCAGGGGACATTTGCAAGAGAGAAAATTGGTTGGCACAAGAAGGTATATGCATCCCTCCTCGTACTTGCTGATTTTTCCCCACAAAAGCCCACACTGCACTCTCACATTTGGAAAACGCAAATACGTTTGCAAATTTGCATTTTCTAAGGAAACACGTATTTACATCCATAGTCGTATTCAATACTGAATTGCAAAACAAAGCAATGGGTTATATCCTAAGTAGTTATTTTGTTAATGAAATAATGTTAATTTCCTAGGATTTTTTTTTTATTCCTCCTTCTCTCAGCTGTCCCTTGTGTCTCCTGAAAATCTGCGTTTGTGGGTTGGAGGATACTAGAGAACAGGATGACATGGGACAAGAAAGGCGGCAACAGGGCCTGCCCATCCATGAGGCTGTTGGAAGCAGGTCCCTTTAGACAGCAGGTCGGGGGAAGATCATCTCTGTCAGCCAACTTGCCTCCTCTGCCCCTTCTTCCACTTCCTGGATTGGCAAAGAAAGACAAGGAGAGAGAGGAAGAAGACATATGGAGGGGAGGGGAGCCCTGAGCTAGAACATTGAAGCGTGGGAGGAGCAAAGGCTGGCATATCATCAGGTGAAGGGGGCAGCATTTGGCATGCTATCTCAGGCATTAGGAAATCTTGGACCGGCCTGGAGAGGTAACAAAAATGGGCAATTGGTGAAAATTGCTCCCCTGTGTGAAAGTCTTTCTTTGGCTTCCCCTTACATTCACATTAGGTAGAATCTACAGGGTTGGATGTTCTAGATTCACTATGTAACATTTAATTCCACTTTAATGGGATTCTGAAGACATTGACTGTCAATTGCACGTATGTGATTTCCTCCCCGAAATTGGTTGTTGACTGTAATTCAGATCTCCTTTAAGAAGATATATAGCAAGAGTTTTCAGATTATGGCTTCTGTGGGAGTGTAACAAAAAGTTACCTAATGTTTGTCAAAGCAGCCATTTCTCTGACTATAAGCAACAGGACATTGACCTCTACTTAAACATCCTGAGGTAAGAGGAGTAGCCCATGGAAATTATTTATAACCTGACCAGCTCAGTCATTTTGTTTCATTCGCTGAAGCCCACAGTGTCTGACTGACACAGCAATAATGGACAGCAAACTTTGGTGCCAATTAATTGTTAATGAGAGGTTTGATTAGCAAATAAAGTGCCTATTAGGTGAACTGATTGTCTTTCTTTCATAATACCAGAGGTCAACTTTTTTTTAAAACTGAAAAAGCACAATGTATATTGCAAAAGCTGTTTAATTTTTAACCATCTCTCTTCCAAGCTCGGATAAAGTTGATTCAACAAGATCAAAAGGAGAAAAGCATGTCTGCAATCATGATCCATCAATTGGTGGTCTCTGAATCAGCAAGTGTGATTTTTTTTTTCAACAGATCCATCATTTATACCTCCCCCCAAACTTTTGATACTTAAGATCAGATTTCCCTTTGAATTAAAAATGGAGGCACATTAAAAGCTAGTGATACATTTTGTGGGTCAACTCCTTGAAAAATGGGCAAGAGTCTTCCTCGCAACAAAGGGATATCCATTTAATATAGCCTGCTGATATCCCACCTTCCCCTTTGACCAGTCAGACAAGGTTTAGGGATAGGACCAGGGATGCTTTCCGGGTACTGGTGATGTTTCTGGGATCCCCTCAATCTGTAGTATGAACTGCATCAGGGAATTCTGATACTATATGTAACTGCTTAGAAGTAACCTATCTCAAAATGACAGAAGCAAAGGAGTGGCAACAGGATCCAGGTATCATGTTTTCTGTGGGCTCCCAGAGGCATTTGGTGGATCATTGTGAGATACAGGAAGTTAGATTAGACGGGCCTTTGGCCTGATTCAACATAGCACTTCTTATGTTGTCATGATGTAGCCTCCCTCCCACAGATTACTGGTAGAGCGTGGGGGGATTAATGATGCAAAGAGTTTCCCCACCACAATCAGCATGCCTGGTGAATGGGCTCCCTGACATCACCTCACCTGCCCCAGCTGAGGTTCTGTAGCCTGCCACTGCAAGTCAGGGTCTTACTGCCCCCCCCCCCACACCATCACCAGAGTGCTGCAGTACAACAAAATGACTGCACTGCCCACAGGCTTTAAGCTAGAGGATCAGGGGATCAGCCATTATAAGGATGGATAGGACTGGGCAAATAGTTTAGCTAGTTATGACTAAGGAAGTTAGGCATGACTAAAGGTCCAATCTTATGGGCAAGCTGCACCACCAGAACTCACACTCCAGTGGCACAGCATACCTTACAGCTGTTGCAAATGGTGAAAATTCATTCAGCACAGCCAGGCTTCCACTGCACACATCAAATGGCCATGACCGCACTCCAGTGGCCTCCAGATGAGTTCTGGTGCAGGAGATGGGCAGGAGGCAATGAGTGGTATCAGCAGTGCTACCTATATCCTATCCCCTTTCCTGGCCTCAATCCACCTTTCTGAGTCCAATCAGTCTTACACCAGCTAAATCACAGGTGCAGGTCTGAGTGGACCCATTCTGGCAATGGAGGCTTACCCCCGGACAAGGGAACACATGTTCCATGACCTGGAGGAGACCTCTGGGACTGCCCTATCATGCAGGATGCAGCGTGTGCTCCAGTGGTGCATCAACAGGGAGGGGATTGATAGGCTTGGGCTGCCAAGCCCATTGGTTTCTTTCCAGATGCTGCAGACTGTTACAGATATCAGAAATGTGAACTAGAACCATAGATTGATTTCAGTGGGACTTAGTTATGCCAAAATTCCTTAGTTATGACTCACTGAGGGCCCAGTCCTATCCAACATTACAACACTAATACAGCCACACTAATGGGGCATCCTGCAGTGAGAGCCGGGAATCACAGAGGCCTTCTCAAGGTAAGAGAACATTTGTTCCCTTACTGCAGGACTGCATTGTGGCTTTATCAGTGTTGAACAGTTGGATAGGAATGGACCCTCAACTTCAGATACAACCCATGGTTTATTGAGCCACCATACATAAGATCAAGTGGGGCTTTTCTTATGTTCTGATAACTTATAGGCTACATTTAGCTTAAGCAGACACAAGTTGCAAGCCGTGTAGGCCTGAGGGCAGTGGCAAACCTCCCCAGCCCCATGTTCACAGCAAAGGTGCACAATGGTGCCCCTTTGCGGGATGCTGCTGCCCCCCCCCACATACGAATCCACCCCTCAACTCACTTCAGTGTTCAGGAGCCTCTCACAACTCCAGGACACTTCCTTCCCCACACTCTTAAAGATTCTGACCATGACGGGAGCCTCAGTGAGGCTTCCACACAATCCTAGAGGCACACAGAGCTCCACCCCGGGGCATTTGCCCCTTTCACTTAATGGCAGATCCACTACTATCTGAGGGAAGGTCATTTGCTTTAAGGAATACTCAATTACTACAATGACTACTTCAGTCTTAAATTTCAAGTCATCTGTCATTAGATGGACCTGACGTTTTGATGATAGATAGATAGATAGATAGATAGATAGATAGATAGATAGATAGATAGAAAGAAAGAAAGAAAGAAAGAAAGAAAGAAAGAAAGAAAGAAAGAAAGAAATTATTAACTATTTATTATTGATTGGATTACTGATTTCCTGATACTGCAGTATTGTCCCAGACAGATGAAATGTGAAATGGAAAGACAGATGACATATAGGTTTTCTGCAAATCATATATTTAAATATGCTTATGCGATGTATAAAATGAATGTGAAAAAAAAAAACCATAGTTATTAGAAACCTGATTTTTTTTTTTTTTTTTTTTTTTTTTGGCTCTAAATTAGCAATTTCCTTATTGACCATAACAGTGAGCATCTCAGCTGGAACTATATTGGAATTTGAGCTGCCAAAAAAGATCATGAAACAAGGAATAAAAAGCATATGGAGAGGAGAAACCCACAAAGTTTTGCCTTGCTGGTATAATGGAAGGCGTTCTGGCGGGCGGCCATCTGCACCCGCTGAACAGAGGGATCCTGGGATGACATTGATCGATCTAACAGTGGGAAAGTATTAATGATATGTGGCTCTGATGGCTGAGCCACTTCACACTCATTTGCATTTCCATTCATCATCTCAGCATTTATCATTATGAGGCGAATGCCAGAACTAATTAAAGTCTGGGCTAACAGGGTGACATGGGGGACCAGCCAGTACTTCTGCGGAAGAAAATATGGGAAGCTTTCCAGCAGGAAGTCCACCAACCTTACACCAAACCCAATTAACTTAATTCCTAACTAAACTGTTAGAAGCTTCTTCATTTGAATAATCTCACAACACGGGCTTTAAGTTACATGGGTTTTGTCAGGCTTTTGTAACATTGTTTTAGGTAACCTTTTCCTTTCAGGGAGAAGGGAAGGTTTCTGTAACATCCTGGTATGCATTTTTCCCCTGGCTGCAAACAAGGGACAAAATCCGATCAAGCCCTCGCATAAAGGAAACATTTTCAAGAGCAACATTGATGACATGTATTTATCCTGGAGGTATCTCCAAATGAGTGCATGAGTGCCTCATTAAGGGTAGCATTCTCAAGGATGAAAGCCATAAAAGAGACATATTCTGCAATACAGGTATTTTTCCCTTTCGGCAAAACGGATAGGCATATTCCAAATGGTTCTCCAGGCACCGTATACAAATAAGAGCTCTGGCTCCTATGGTGTGAGACAAATATTAGGTGCGTGAACCTAATAAGTAATTTCAAGGGTGAAAAAAAGAAAAGCACACTTATTAGAGAATAACTTATACTGAATTTCAGTGCAAACATGCTTACAATTGTTCTCAAAGAAGAAGAGTCATGGCCAAAAACCTTGGATTTGTTTTAATTTAGTTTGCCAAACTCCCCATTCAGCCACAGTTTGCTGTTCACTTGTTTGTTCTGTGGCGGACCTAGTGGGGGACAAGCAGGGCAAATTCTCTGAGCGTCGACCCTTTGGGGGCACCTCTGCCAGTCTGCCCCCCCTGCTGTCCATTCCTCTCTCTCTCTCTTTTTTTAAGGCGAAAGAAACCAGCAAGTCCGCCAGCTTCTTTCGCTTAAAAAAAACCCTCCTCCTGGTGGAAGAGGGGGCAGGCCTGAATCGCTGCTGGAGAGGCAGCGAGATGCTATCTCTCCAGCAATGATTCAGTGCCAAGCTGGGCCATCCCCTCCCCTCCTCCTTTATAGGAAGAGAGGAAACAGGCACCTGTTTCTCTCCTCCTATAAAGGAGAAGGGGGCAACCTGACAACAGCTTGACACCAGGAGCCACTCTGATGGATGTCCCTCCCTTCCTCTTCAAGGGAAGAAGAGGAGGGCAGCTCTCAGAGCAGTGGGGGACAGCACCGAGAGTGGCTGTGTGCCTGCAGCCACTCTGGGCGTGGTTGCCAGCTGCGTCTGAGGGCTACCCCCTCTCTTCCCCTTTAAGGAAAGGAGAAGGGAGGGGGTGCCCTTCAGAACAGCACTGAAGTGGTGTGTGGCTCCTCTGATTTAGGAGGAGACGTGTTTCACTTCTGAGACCCCAACGGAACCTTCCATGCTGCTTATAAGCAGCACAAAGGGCTCCATCAGAGCGCTTTGGGGCCTCTGGAAGTGGCGCCGAGGAGGTGGGCACCTGCCACAGTGCTCACCTGTCCAGGGCACTGCTTCCAGTGGCCCCAAAACACTTTGATGGACTACTTTGCACCACTTACAAGCAGCATGGACATCTCCGTTGGGGCCAGGGCTGCCTGCTCCCTTCCCCCTTTTTTCAAAGTGGGAAGGGAGGAGGCAGCCTCATGGAAGTAATTGTGGTGACAATGACGTCACCACAATTACTTTGGGGTCAGGGACAAAGGGAGCAGCAAAGCCAGAGGTGGCCCCAGGCACAGGGGAGTCTGGGACTGCCTTTGTGTCTGTTTGCTCTCCTTGCTATTTTGGGGACAGCCTTCTTCTCCATGTTCCCTTTAATCAAAGAAGCCAATTTTAATTGAATACTACAAAGTACATCGACAACACATAATGAAACCAAACACCATCTATCATTCCATCTTGTAATGGAAACTCTAAATGAATCCCCCCCCCCCCCAAGTGCTTGAAGTACCTCCTTAAGGATAACTCCAATTCAGTGTTCTGTTGATACAGTTAATAAGTCAGCAATGACTTCATAATTCCATGGCTGGATCAAAATGGATGCAATTCAGAGATGTAAAGTGAACTCAAAAATTCCAAAATCTTCTCAGCTGGGAGAAGCCTCCTATGGGAGGCTGACCTACTATTGTCCATTTCAAAAAACGAAGGCTGCAATCCTATACACCCATGGCTTCTAACCTGTGGGTCAGGACACACTGGTGTGCTGCAACCTGATTTTTGGTGGGTCCCACAGCAGCTGAGCATAGTCTCCAATGAAAACACAGGTGACGGAAGGATCAGATAACTAATTGCCTCAAGCCCTGAGGCTGTTCAGAGATCTGAATTGCCCTGCAAAGAGCTCCTGCAGTTTGTAAACATGTGTAAATATAGGGGGATAAACATCAGAGCATCTTTTTTTTTCCTGACTAATATTACATGTAAATAAGTAAAAATATTATTTCTTTCTAGATTTTTTAAAGTCTTGTAAACTAAGTCCAGGTAGAGTGTCATTTGAAAAAGTGGGTCCCGGTGCTAAAAAGTTTGGGAACCACTGCTATACACACTTACCAAGGAGGAAGAATCCCATTCCATTCAGTGAGACTGGGGCTCCATGCAGCCTGCTGGCATCATGCCACCTGCACCGCTGTAAAGCCATCAGCACCAGTTGTAAAAGGCAGGCTGTCAGCAGTGCTGGCGGGAAGGTCTGCACCTTCCCACTGGCTCCACTTGTGGGAGCAGATAAGTCAACAAGAGGGGGGGGGATGGTGGGGAAGGGATTAATAGGGGAAGTGGAAGGTGGTGAATGGAGTGGGGATGGGCAGATCAGGCCAGGGGTGGGTGGGTCAGCAGCACCGGTGCTGACCATATCGTTACCCCCTTCCTGGAGTCAACCCTCTGCGCTGCAGTGGCTTACCTCAGATAAGGGAACAAATGTTCTGTGACCTAAGGTAGACCTCCACAACTCCCCCCCCCCCCCCGACCATAGGATGCAGCAGTAACCATGTTGGTGCAGCTGCATCGGCATGGGGGAATGGATAGGATTGGGCTGTTAATCCTGAATCAGCATCTGTAGGATTGTGCTGCTAGGCATCAGATATCTGTGCTGAGATACCTTGACCATGCTGGCATACTTTGCAGTCACAGATGCATCTAAAAGGCGTGAATTAGCCTTCTCAGCTTAATTTGTCTCAATATTTTTGATAGAAAAGTAGCAGCAGCCCAACAGCAACCTGAGAGCACAAAGCCTTCCGCTCCAGAGAACAGCATCTTAGCCAACACAGCTCAAGCAACATATGATAGAAAGGCCCATGATAGGGTCTTTGTAGATTCCCATAACTGATTGGCATGTCCCTCCACCCGGTTCCTTGAGTGGACCCCAGAACTCCCAACTGTAAACCAGTCCCAAACACACCACTTTGCATTTTAGGAGATCACTAGTGGTGGGCAGGTGGGCCATCTTTCAGGACAGCTTGCCTATCAGTACTGCTCCAATCACTGAGAAGCCCTAATAAATGGGGTGGGGAGGGAGCATGATAGGGGGCATGGAGGCTGTTGAAGGGGGTGGTTCTAGCACCAAAGGCTGGATCTTTTTCCCTCCAGCAGCAACCTCCCTGACCCCTTTCTCTCCTCAAACATGTGCAAGGAGACCCACTGTGAGTCAGTAAGCTTATGCAGGGGTCAAGGGATTTTAATCCCCTTCCCCTGATGGATACAGCACACCTGTTTTTGGATCAGCTGCACCGGTGGGATGGGAGGAGAATAGGTTTGGGCTCACAGTTTAGTTGCCCTGAAGACATCCTATCGGTGTTCACTAAATGATTGCAATCAAGTGTCTTTCAGAAAAGTATCATATGGATTTGTCCAGACTAGCTCTTTTCTGGAAAGAGGTTCTTGAAAATGCAAAAAGGAAAAAAAAAAAGTTGTCTGTGAACTCTTTCTAACCCCAGAATACTCTCTTTGTTTGTGTGCTCTGCAAACTTTAAAACAGCCCTCTTTCATATGATCAATTTGTCTTTTTCACAACTGAATGGAGAGCCATGTTGGATGGTTTCAAGTTGTTTTTCCATCAGGCATTAAACATCTTATTGACACACTTACAAAAACTATTTTTTCTTTCTTTTGTCATCGGAAAGATACAGGACGCAGTTGATTTCTGTTTGAAGCCATCAAGATGAGAACATTGTCGGACTTGGTGATTGTCCAATCCGATTACCATCACTTCTTTTGCTTTCACTATCGCTTTTTTTTGTGGCTCAAACTCATTACTTTTTATTCTAAACGTAGCCAAAACCTGTTTGGGTGTGGGACAATGACACCCTGAAGTTTACTTCCAACTGAAGGTATGATCTGAAATAGTCATTGATGTCTACTAAGAATTTTTCAACAACGTAATGGAGGCTTCACCAACAACACAAGTCTCTTGGATTGGCTAAAATGGCTTGTGCTTGATGCAGGTTGTTGTAGTATGACTCTATGGCTGCAATACTAACCACACTTTCCTGAGAGTAAGCCACACTGAACAAAATAAAACTTACTTCTGAGTAGACCAGGTTAGGATTGTGCCCTATATTACTCTTGCCACCTTGTTAGAGTTTTGTTCATGTTTCTACCTGAAGCAGTGGGCTACTCTTGTTGCTTCATTCAAGTGATCTCTCCCTTTCCCAGCATCAGTTCAAAATTTTAAGGACCTTTGGGTAAGGCAACCTGATTTCCAGGGAAATCACTGGCCAGGCAGGTAGGTTGATTTGTATATTGCTTGCCTTCTTCAGCTGGCAAAACAATAGACCCTGGTCAGCCCACCCACTGAGACAGGCATGAGCTCATGGGCCAGTCTGTTGGGCACCCCTGCCTAATTGTCAGGCATCATAGGGTTAGTGTGGGTATTGAGGTGGTGCAATGACCTCATCGAATAATTCTTGCACCCCCAACAACCTTGGGGGTCATCCCAAGGGGGCATGTGTACATCATCTGGCATAGAGTAGGACATGGCTTGCTGAGTTCAGCTCCCAGGCTGGGAAAAATGGTGAACGGAAGGCAAATAATAATATGTTGCATTGTGGTGGTGGAGGTTGCTTTACAACAGTAGCAAAGCACCCTCTGCTGATGTGAACTGCCATACTGCTGGCGGGGAAGCCAGAGTAGCTTCCCATTTACCAGCAGAAGGCTGAAAACCTACTGGACTGGAGCACATAAGCCCTTGCAGGGGTTAGAATGGGGTGGGGAAAAGTGAAGAGAGGGTAGAATGGGGGAAGGTGAAATGCGGCGGTGATTGGAGCAAGGAGGTGGGTGATTCAAGCCCAGGAGCGGGGCAGGTTTGGCAGTGGTGGTGCACAGAGAATCCCGACCCCCTTCCAGAGCCTGATCTGCCTTCATGGATCAACTCAGACATGTGCCAGTGATCAAGCGAGTGCAGCTCTGAGTTGGCCCATAGCAGCTACTGCAGTTTACCCAGGGATGTTCCCTTACCCTGAGGAGACCTACAGCAGCCAAAAATCCTCTCTGAGGGATACAGTGGGAGCCACTCTTGCGCTGTTACATCACCACAGGAAGATTTACAGCCCAATCCAATGCTGACTATCGCAGGTGTGCCTTATGGCATGTTTGTAACACTGCACGCGGGCACAGGGCCAGCGCAGGCAGCATTAGATTGGGCCCTTAGTTAGGATTGGGCTGCCCATTAATCACAGGCTCACTGTGGCACATAATTTCAGAATTGCTGTGAGTAGAATTATGATTGGGCATGATCAAGTCAAAGTAAAGAAAAAAAACACAAATCTTAAAAGCTCCATTTATTTCAATAGGAAAATGAAACAAATCCATAGGCTGAAATCCTATACATGCTTACATAGGAGTAGGTCCCATTGAGTTGAATAAGACTGAGAATTTCACTGTTCATTCTGGTTTGTTGGTTTTAATGGGACTTCAGTTTGCCTGATCTCAACAGGACTGTGCCTATCACAATGATTTTTATCATCAACACGATCATTCACAATTCTCAGTGGTGAGTTGCGGTGCTTGTCTTTTCTCAAATGAATCTCTAACAACCACAAAAGTGCCAGGTAAAGCTTTTCTTTGTGGTTTCACCCTGAAATTCTTACTTACCTGAATAGTACACTTTAATCAATGAATCTGCCTACTGAGCAAAGGTATGCTAATATATTAACATTTGCACAATTGGGCTGTTTAAGAGGCCTCAGTGGAGATGAAATCAGAACTCTTCTGTATAATGGCATTTATTATTCATGATCATACTATAGCACTGTAATAGCTAATAAAACAATCTTGGAAAAAGAAACAGCACAGTCCAGTCGGTGAGGCTGCTCTCATCAAGTTTTTCAATTTGCTCTGACTGAAAGTCCAAGAACAGTTAGCTGACTTCATTCAAGACCATTTTGTGAGCTGGGGCATACACATGCGTGTAACATATGTGGACAGACAGACGGACAGACAGACAATGTTACAATGAATATCCAACATTTGTTAAATATTGACATTCAGGTATGAATGTTGACAATTCCAGGTGTGGAATCAGAGATACATTGATGAATACTGAAGTCACTTAAATGTCAGCACAAGCCTAGGAGCATCTACTCAGAAGTAAGCCCCATGAGTTCAATGGAGCTTACACCCAGGTAAGCGTGTACAGGATTTTAGCCTGTGATTGTTAAATTCATTGATATGTGCCTGAAAAGTGTTCTATATATGGACATACACAAAATTCATCTGGAATTGTCAGCATTTACATGAGTGTCAAATCTTGATCACATTTTGCATAGTTTCTCTCTCTCTCTCTCTCTCTCTCACACACACACACACACACACACACACACAAGATCATCATTTTGAAACTCACATATGTTAAGCCTATACAAACTGAAAAGAAGCCAAAGAGAAAAATCCTCTTTTGCTCTTGTGTTTTGCATGAACATGTATTGGAAAAATCAGAATTAGACCACTGGGGGGAAAAGTTCCCTGCTGAATGAACAATATAGTCATCAAAATTATAGTTGGTGGAAACACCAGAGAAATACAGTTTTTGCAAAGTGCCATGTCTACTTGCCAGTACATCCTGCTGTCGGTGCTCGGCTTATGCATTCATTAAATGTAGACAGAGAGAGAGAGTGTGTGTGTGTGGGGGGGGGAGAACAAAGTTGGATTCATACAAAGCAAAAGGAATGAGGAAAAAGAAAAGCAAGAGAAACTTTAAACAACTTAAAAAAAAAAAAAGCAACAACCACAGTGCTTTCTGTGTAAGGGAATAGTCTCGTGAACATTGTCAGCCCTGATGCCATATGTTCCAGGAAACCAGGGACCCTTGAAGAAGAAGAGGCTTTTGAATTATTGATCAATGATTAGCAAATGCAATCGAAATTGTAGACTTGATGTTGTGCAGGGATTCATAATTTATGAGTGGACAAAATAGGAGGTAACAGAGGTAGCGGTAGGTGATTTCAGCCCCCATATTGATTACTTAAAACAACAGGAGGTACGTGTAGTGTGACAGATGGAACAAAAACTGACAGCTCGCTGCCTGTCCATCACTGCAGACTGGGAGCTCAGGGAATAAAGCCGACTGTAGAAGCAAATACATTTCTATTGTGTGTCTTTGATCATTATGCTGTTCGACGAGACCAAAGGACATATTTGTTTATAATTTATGTATTCTCTGACTATAAAAGATTGATGGCTTCCTATTAGATACCATCGGATCTAAATATCCAGATTCTTTGTCCCTGTAACAGCCAGAGAAGTGGCATTGTGCAAGGAGTTTGCTTAGCCTAGCAGTGCCTTGCAGACAGTGGGATCTGGAAAACATGCTGGGGTGGAACTGGAGTCACGTAGCACTGGGGTAGAAGGGAGCCCTAGAACATTCTTGCGCTACCATCTGGCTGCACACAGAGGATCATTTCTGCAAAGAAAATAAACTGAAGCCCTCTTAGTTGTGCCGTAGCATTGATCCAGCATTGGTTACTAACTCTATGCATGTCATGGGGTTTTATCGGAGCAGGGAGGCAAAAGGTTTGTTGTGAAGGATAAACAGCACCAACCGATGCATGTTTACTCAGATATAAGCCCTATTGATTTCAATGGGTCTCGCTCTCTTGTAAATGTGCATAGGATTGCAGCCTGGTATCCCAATCCTACCCAGGGTTTACAATAGTGGATCTTGCAATCTGCCACCGTAAGCCCTGGACCAGTGGAATAAAAAACCATGCTGATGTCGTGCATTTCGGGGCCACCAGCACAAATGGTCGGAAGCCCTGTGCACATGACAGCAGCTCCCAGATGCCCTGCTGGGGCAGGTAGGTCCATAGTGGGGGTGGTTGGGGGAGGATTGTGGGCAGTTTGAGGTGGGAAGACCAGGCAGGGGATGATTTCGGGGCAGGAGGAGGGGGATCTTAGCAGCAACCAAGGATGCCAAGATCCTCTCCCCCTTTCACCACCCCAAACAACCCCCTGAGTCTCCTTGAACTTATACCAACAAAATAGCTACTGTAGGTCTGAGGAGATTATTTGGAGGCCAAGCAGACTGAGAAGAGATAAATAAGAAAAAGTTTACCTTAACCTCTCTTGGGCTGTCTGGTTGTTCCCCCTCCCATTTTGTACTCTCTCTCTCTCTCTCTCTCTCTCTCTCTCTCTCTCTCTCTCTCTCTCTCTCTCTGTGTGTGTGTGTGTGTGTGTGTGTTTTCAAGGCAGAAAATGACATTAAAATATTCTATTTAGAGGCTATGCACAGAATTGTGGATTAAGCACCCATTTTCCACATAGTTCAGCATATAATTACAAACATGAAAACAGTTCAAAATGCACTTTGTCCATTCAATGAGGAAAAATGTGCTATTCCCCATAAGCACTATCCAATAATTGGGTACAAATGTGACACCAAAATGTACATGGCATATATTTATTACAATAGTCCTGGTAAATTCTGCATGGAAAATTAGGTTTATTATTGCCATTGTTAAGAATATTTATATGACACTTTTCAACCCCCCCCCCCCAAAAGTTTCCAAAGAGGTTTGCATAGCAGAATAAATACACAGATCAGTGCTTTCCAAAAAATTTTTAGCACTGGGACCCACTTTTTAAAATGACTGTCAAATACTATATGCTGTTTCATGTCAACAATCAAATACTGTTCAACTCCTGGTTGAGAGGTGGTGTACTGCACTGGCTAAGAGACAGGAGCTACCAATTAGCTCTTCCCCAGTCTTACCACTGCCATTAACTCACTCGATGGTGTCAGATAATTCACTCCCTCTCAGCCTCAGCTCCGCAGTTTGGAGATAATAAGACTTAGGGCGCAATCCTAACCCTTATGTCAGTACTTTCCAGCACTGACTTAAGGACAATGCAGCTCTGAGGTAAGGGAACAAACATTCCCTGACTTTGAGGAGGCCTCCATGAGTGACACCCAACTGTAGGATGCAGCACACGTCCCATTGGCACTGCTATGCCAGTGTTGGAAAGTACTGACATAAGGGGTTAGGATTGCACCCTTAATACACAATCCTATCCTGGGACTATGGCAGCAGATCTTGTGATCTGCTGCCATGAAATCCAGTCACAGCAGCACATAAGGTGACTGCTCTGCATATCTGCTCCATTGGGTGCTCTGGAGACACCATCAGGTGCTCTAGGGCCACCAGTACAAATGGCCAGTGGCTCCTTGCACCCCCAATGGCCCACCCAGGCTGTACTGGAGAAGGAAAGGTGGTGGCAAGTGCAGGTTGTAGGTGGTTCGAGGGAGCAACTGGGAGCGGTTCAGAGGTGGAAGAGGGTTGGATCCTGGCAGCAGCAGGACC